>NC_090267.1:464392299-464695329 GCF_040414725.1 Anabrus simplex
CCTTACCGGCTATAACAGATATTCATGAAAGTGGATTTTTGTTGCCAAGTCCATATCAGCGCCGAGTCACGAGAACATGGGTGAAGAGATTTTAATGAAAATCAGTATAGAGTCTGGGAATAAGGAACTACAGTCTACGCTAACAATTATTTTATAAGATGCCCTAATATCACAGAGTCGGAAGAAAACTAAAAGTGAAGGCCTACAATATAGGAAGCTCATAAAATTAAGCAATAACATTAGTGACTATTGTTTGTGATCTTCTCTTCAGCTGCCACTCGTCTCCGATAGGTGGGATTACTTCTGCGTAACAAGCATAACAGCCTGCTTGAATATTGGCGGGAAATAGCTGAAGAGTTAGATAACTTTCTCCTTTAGAATGCCATTCCTCTGGTTCATACATTTTCTAATACTGCTGGTACGTAACACACTGATTCATCCTAGCACTCCAGCTATTCAATCCCTACTTTGAGGCACTTATTAGAATGAGCAGTGTGCAAATTTAACAGAATAATGGCAGAAGTGTTCGCGGCTGTCTGCGGCCTGGCCATTCCAGCACTGGAACTTTGGACTGTTGCATCGGCAGTGTAGTACTGTTCGTTAAAAGTGAGAAAATGTGCGATTTTTCATTTGATCGAGTATTATTCTGATGTGATAACATTGCTTTTAATCGCTACATTCCTACTGACGTCATTGTAATGATCTGTTTACTTCTGTTGGACCGGGCGAGTTGGCCGTGCGCGTAGAGGCGCGCGGCTGTGAGCTTGCATCCGGGAGATAGTAGGTTCGAATCCCACTATCGGCAGCCCTGAAAATGGTTTTCCGTGGTTTCCCATTTTCACACCAGGCAAATGCTGGGGCTGTACCTTAAGGCTACGGCCGCTTCCTTCCAACTCCTAGGCCTTTCCTATCCCGTCGTCGCCATAAGACCTATCTGTGTCGGTGCGACGTAAAGCCCCAAGCAAAAAAAAACTTCTGTTGGAAAAACCACAAAGACGGTCTTTCTGAGAATTCCGTAGCGAAGGACGGGTACGTTGCCTAGTATATAATTCAACTGTATTTGAATATTGAATTTTCACGA
Organism: Anabrus simplex; assembly: GCF_040414725.1. Lineage (NCBI taxonomy): Eukaryota > Metazoa > Arthropoda > Insecta > Orthoptera > Tettigoniidae > Anabrus > Anabrus simplex. The sequence goes on from NC_090267.1 coordinate 464,393,381, forward strand.
CCGTATTGTAATCGAAACCGACTTTCAACCTATTAGGTCGTGTTACGTGCATTTAGTACGTGTGGAAGAGATGTTAAGTACAGAACAATAATGGCCAACCAGACACCAGTGGGATCCGAACCCACAACCTCCCACAACGGGCAACTTAAACGCACTCTACAGTGTGATGGTAGTAGTACAGACGTGCACATTAATGGTGTCCCGACATAAACAATCAACACTGCCCCACTCCAGTACTGAAAAGAAGGGGAGAGAGTGAAGGGATAGTGTTGAAGGCCAATCCAGTACAAAACATGGGGGAAGGGAGTGAAGGGGTAGTGTCGAAGGTACAATGACTCACCTTCTCGCTTAACGCATTGCTGCATGGACTGCAAGCAGACAGCCCGCTACAAGACTTCGTTGTGATCGAAATGGGCACAGTGGCGGATGTATTGAGGTACAGCATTAGGTTACCTACTCGTCCGGCCGCCCCGGGTTCCATTCCTGGCCGGGCCAGGGGGTTTTAATTGTAAATGATTATATCCCTGGCCTGGGGACTGCGTATTTGTGTCGTCCTTAACGTTTCTCACATTCAACACTCAACACTTCCTCAATTCCAATTACATGCAGGTTCATATATTGTGCAAGTAGGGGCAAAAGAACTCTATAGGTCGACGCCCCGAACAAATAGCATTTTAACATAAAAAAATTAAAAAGTAACCTACTCTGATAATTACAGTACTAAGAGATAAAGGAGGTTTTTAACCGAAAAGTATTTTATACTAGTTAGGAATATTTTGTAACTGCGTTATATCGGGTCTACCAATCCTTCTTCACCTCGTTCTCGCCATATTTCTATCCATCTCCAAACTGTCTTAAGACTGCATGGTATTGCTTGTGCTATTGCTTGGGGGACCATGTGAGCCTTCCACATGCCAATAACACGTCCTCGATTCACCTGTGATAGGATAGGAGTCATCTTATTACAATGTTACAGTATAACGCCAGAATACACACACTGTGTATTCAGCACTACCTGTTCATTCCCTTACCCTCCTTTTCAGTACAGGAGTGGCCTTCAACACTGTCCCTTTACTCTCTCCCCTCCTTTTCAGTACTGGAGTGGGGCAGTGTTGATTGTTTATGTCGGGACACCATTAATGTGCGTGCGTGTACCAGACCTGTAGCTTAGATCATTTCCAACAGAACAAAGATGGCCTAGGCCACCATAGCTCAATTGGTAGAGCAACCGACGCGATATCGGGAGGTTGTGGGTTCGGATCCCACTGGTGTCTGGTTGGCCATTTTTGTTCTGTACTTAACATCTCTTCCACACGTACTAAATGTACGTAACACGACCTAATAGGTTGAAAGTCGGTTTCGAAAACTGTCTTTGTTTGCAATGAACCAAATTATATTCTCAAGAGTAAGTACTCATGTATTACCTACTTGACTAAATATATCCTCTGCGGTCAGATCAAAATCTGGTATCTCCATTTTGAGTTTAATGCCTGGATAATTCAAATTAATATTTCACGTTTGATTTAACTCTTGGAATAGTGTTCAGTCGCTACTGATCTGCATTTAGAGCAGTCGCCCAGGTGGCAGATTTCCTATATGTTGTTTTCTTAGCCTTTTCTTAAACGATTACAAAGAAATTGGAACTTTATTGAACATCTCCCTTAAGTTATCCCAATCCCTAACTCCCCTCCCTGTAAACGAATGTTTGCCCCAATTTGTCCTCTTGAATTCCATCTTTATCTTCATATTGAGCTTTCCTACTTTTAAAGACATCAAACTTATTCATCTACTAATTTCATTCCATGCCATCTCTCCACTGACAGCTCTGAACATACCACTTAGTCGAGCAGCTCGTCTTCTTTCTCCCAAGTCTTCTCAGCCCAAACTTAGCAACATTTTTGTAGCGCTACTCTTTTGTCGGAAATCACCCACATCAAATCGAGCTGCTTTTCTTTGGATTCCTGTTACTCTATTTCGTATAGTCGTTTCCTTTGTAACTTGAGTAACAGCAACTTTGAGTGCTTATTAGATTCTCTAATAAATGTTTTTCTGGGTTTATCGTTTTTTGTTCTGGCGCTCCTCATTTACGCTTGAAGGTCAAATGTGGGTCAAATTAATTGTCCACGGTGGCCAATTTCCTTCCCATTTTACAGAGAAGTTTGCTACAAACGGGTAATTGTTAAAAGTGCTATTGCCGGGGTGATTGGCTCACACTGTTGAGGCGCTGGCCTTTTGACCCCAACTTGGCAGGTTCGATTCTGGCTCAGTCCGGTGGTATTTAAAGGTGCTCAAATACGTCAGTCTCGTGTCGGTAGATTTACTGGAACGTAAAAACTCCTGCGGGACTAAATTCCGGCACCTCGGCGTCTAGAAAAACTGTAAAAGTAGTAGGACGTAAAACCAAAAATTAAAGTGCTATTTAAAAGTATCGTTCCGGTAACCTGGTACTCAGTGCTTACTCTTAAAGTTCCCGCTATTTGGAATTACGGTGCCCCGAGCGTGTTTACGGCACTTGTTCACAACGAAATGGTTCGAGCCTAACTGATGTGTTAAACCCTCCCATAACCCAATTTAATGTGACGCAGACTGCACCATGGAGTCTGTAGACTCCAATTAAATATCAGCGACTGTCACGCAGTGACCCTGTAATATTTAAGTGAGGGAACTGGCATGATTCCTTCAGGTAGAGCCCTGCTCGGATATACAAATTATCCGCATCCGCGAATGGTTATCCGCGGATACTGAAAATATTTAACTATAGTATATTACACCCAAGGTATTGAAACGAATATATCTGTTAAATAATACAATAGGCCTGACACCTGGCACCAGAGCCCCCTAATCACAGGTTTGAGAGATTCTCTCTTGCGACAACTACCGACGTATTGAACCTTGTTCCTTCCTTCCATTAATTAAGGGCAGGAGTCAGGTAGGCTCAGGTCAGATTTACGGCTTTATGGTGAACCGAACAGGGTGAACCGAAATTGACGCACTCGGGCGTCACAGCGCGACTCCTCACATGCCAGCAATAAGAGTCTCACAGAAGTTCGTCCTGCTAGTATATCCGGTAGAAAAAGGACGTTGAAGAGTGGCAATCTGGCAACAGTGTAACCACATGTAGGGTAACTACCTCTGTCAGCAGATGTTAGTCGTGCTGTGCAGTTTGTGCAGTGGATAGTTTTGGGTTAGCATGCAGAAGGTCGAGGGTTCGATCCTGGGTTGAGGCGCACTTTATTTGCTAATTTCCATCGGACATTACATACTGTAAGACACCGTTTCTTAGGTCACATGTATCCTACATTTACAAAATGTAGTAACGCTGAACACGTAACGTATCTACTAGATGAAGTGGTGCGAATAAATTCACGCCCATGACGTGGAAAGGGCGTCTTTCAAAGCTGACCAATGAAAACGAATGTTCGTGCATTTCTAGGCTCGTAGTATGTAAGAGCAAATGGTTTCTAGAGGACCCGCTCCAATCGCTGTTGACGATTAAGATGCCAGATACCACACCACCTGGACTACATTTACGAAATAAAAAACATACGCCTCAAACCAGTATAGACACCCTCGGCCTCCTGCATGCTAACCCAAAACTCTATCCACTGCACAAACTGCACAGCACGGCTAATATGCGCTGGCAGAGGTAGTTACCCTACATGTGGTTACAGTGTTGCCAGATTGCCACTCTTCAACGTCCTTTTTCTCCCGGATATACTCGCAGGGCGAACTTTAGTGATAATTTTTTTATTGCTGGCATGCGAGGAGTCACGCTGCGACGCCCGAGTGCGCGAATTTCGCTTCACCCTATATATCACCATTCTCCCATACCAGTCAAGAATCGCCTAACCACAAGCAAAAACAATTATACTCGAGTGAAAATCAAACTTCATCATTTAGAACCTTCTGTGGGTGGGGGACGCAGACGAAGAATGCACCTACGGTATCCCCTGACTGGCGTAAGAGGCGACCAAGGGATGATCAAATTAGAACCATGATACTACTTGTAATTAGTACCATCACGCAGGGAACACCATAGGTCGCTTTTACTTGCGCGTAGTACCACTGTTAGGTACAAAATAGGTTTGATTAGTAGCGGCAGTGTATGACTCAAGATGCATTTTACAGTACCTGTGATTCGTACCCCTATATGAGCAACACCATGGGATGAGCGATACCATGGTTCTGCCTTGCCTATGCTTAGTACCCACTATGTGAGGAACACCACGTGATAGTGCTGTTCCCTGTGGTTAGTCCACTTATGTGAGGAACGCCACAGGTTTACGTTGCCTGTAAATTGCGTCGCAATGTCCGTAACACCATAGGTCTGTTACATGTGCGCATTACATGACCTGTGAATAGTACCACAATGTGCGGAACACCGCGAGTCTACGCTACTTTTGATTAGTACCGCAACATGACAAATGCCATGGTTTTACTTTCCTAGCGATAAGTACCATTATGAGGGGACGATGACATGGATTTTGGACCCGTTTCGACTACAAGTCATCGATTCAGCACCGTGCTATAGAAGCAGTCCCTTGGTCAGTAATACCATTGGGAATGTGGGGCATTGCGGGTCGGATCCACTGATTGTTTTAACTTCATATCCATCCTTTCATTCTTCGTCCTCAGTTTTCGAATTCTGGTCAGTGGAGGATTATGAATTTTTAAATTGAATGGATGAAAACCATAACGGTATAAGTAGCATTTTGGTCATTCGGAGAAAAAGGCATTTAAACATCTTTAACTCTCATATAAAGCATGCTATTTGTAGTTATACCACCCATCACTAGAGCGCAGAATATTACTGCTATCACCTGTATCTCTTTGCTGGTGAAAGGATACATCCTCCCGGAGTTACGTCCCGCACTTAACTCATTTAAAAAAAAAATTCACTTATACCGTTATGGTTTTCATCCATTCAATTGTCATAATATTTCGTCTCATTTCGTACCATTAGGGGCCGATGACAGAGACGTTAGGCCCCTTTAAACAAGCATCATCGTTTAGAAATTAACAAAATTATGCGCACTGCCATTCATTTTTTATCAGCCAAGACACTAACTTCGCGGTTATCCGCATCCGTGCAGGGCTCTCTCCCTATAGTAGTCATTTTTCGAGCCGAAAGACACCGTCATTCAATCAATGATAGGAAGAGCCCAAGAAAAAAGTAATTGGACTTGATTAGTTACTGGAGAAATACCTGACTCAATTACGATTACAAATTACTTTCACAAAAATAATCACTAAAATTACAATTACTTTACAGGTGTTGGTAGTAAGGATTTTTTTTCGCTTGGGACTGGTATAAAAGAACAGGTTGCAAGGAAAAGGAATATATTACTTCATTAAGGCTATCGCTGGGTGAGACTAAACCTTGCATTTTTCGTCATGATCTGCCATTATTATTATTATTATTATTATTATTATTATTATTATTATTATTATTATTATTATTTCAGTTAATGTCTTTTAGCGTTTGAAAGGATTTTTCATTTCATTGCAAACAAATTGGTTCTTAATGTCTTTCCAAGTACTGGAGAAGTAAGAAAGTAGTTCATCCAGAACTGGTTCTGCTCTAGTAGAACTGAAAGTTATCATTTATTTTTTCACATTTCTGCTTCCCTACGATGTATTATAATTTACTAGAATTAATTTAAAGGAGCAAATTACAAGTAAAAATTGCAGTTACATTTTTTAGAAAGTAAAGATTATTGAAAGTCATATACTTCTTATGGTAGGTCTACATATTTGGCCTTGTTGCAGTAAAGAGCTATTTCAAACTGTTGAAGTTCTACATAAGAGAGCATTAAAATACTTTTTAAACTACCTACATTGACACAAACAGCTTATCTATACAAATATTGTAATGTTCTTCCACTTGAGGCTACCTCGTTTGGGTGGGGAACGCAGACGAATACACCCACGGTACCTCCCTGCCTGTCGTAAGAGGCGACTAAAAGGGGCGACCAAGGGATGATTGAATTAGAACCATGAGGCTATTTGTAATTAGTACCAACACGTGGGGAACACCATGGGTCGCTTTTACTTGCGCGTAGTACCACTATATGAGCAAAACCATGGTTCTGGCTTGCCTATGATTAGTAACCACTCTGAGGAACACTACGGGATAGTACCAGTCTCTGCGGTTAGTACACTTATGTGATGAACACCATAGGTTTGCGTTGCCTATAAATGGCGCCGCAATGTGCGAAACACCATAGGTCTGTATTACATGTGCGAATTTCATTACCTGTGAGTAGTACCATAATGTGTGGAATACCGCGTGTCTACGCTCCTTTTGATTAGTACCGCAACATAACAAATACTATGGTTCTACTTCCTAGCGTGAGTGCCATTATGAGGGGCCTATTACTTGGATTTTGGACCCGTTTCGACTACAAGTCATCGATTCAGCACCGTGCTATAGAAGCAGTCCCTTGGTCAGTAATACCATTGGGAATGTGGGGCATTGCGGGTCGGATCCACTGATTGTTTTAACTTCATATTCATCCTTTCATTCTTCGTCCTCAGTTTTAGAATTGTGGTCAGTAGAGGATTATGAATTTTTAAATTGTCATAACATTTCGTCTCATTTCGTACCATTAGGGGCCGATGACCTAGATGTTAGGCCCCTTTAAACACCAAGAATCATCAATCGCTTGAGGTTTTATGTCAGAAAGCTTCAGCTGTGATGGTCTATTACTCATGTAAAACATCAGTGTACTGAAGATTCTGTTATGTCTTAATTCTCCTACATATTGGCACCTGTATGAGCCATGGCTAAAGTGCCCTTTATGAAATGAATGAATGAATACCAAGTATGAAACAGTTACAAGTAATTCGATTACGTTAACTAAATTAATTCCCAACTACAGCCTGCCGTAATTTTCTTCGAAACTCAGACCTCAGAAATACGTAAATTCCCACACATTTTGAAGCTAATAAATACTGAATAATATGTAATGTTCAATAGAACACATTTTCGGCTGTATTAAAGTTAAAACAGGTAGCCTGTACTACACTAAAAGTGCATAAAGAGTGATCTTGCTCTGTGTGGGATACATATAAGTTTAAATCAGCTAACGGGACATTTGGCTAAAACATGGCGGAGCACTCGTTGGCCACACTGTAGTCTCGCTTAGTGGTCTACTGTGCGTAGTTTGAAAATGCGTTTATTGTACCATTTTCGTGTAGTTAGATTACCTGAACTAACCCCATTGCTGTGAGCCTACAGATGTGTGGCTGATGTTTGTATTTTTTTTTTTTAACTCCAAACCAGGCACCGCTCCATGCCCCTCTCTCAGGTTTGAAAGCCGGCCGGGGAGTTGGAGGGGAGGAGGTCAGTACGAGCTCTAGAAACATACGCACGTGTTCTTGTTCCTGTGTGTTAATTAGGTGTTCATTAGGTGTCGGTGTATTAAGTATTCATTAGATGTAATATAGTATGTTAACGGCTCAACTCGGGTATTCTATTCTCCAAAGAGTATTTGTTGTACGGACATTGTCAAGAGATTCCCTAATATTCAACTTCAAGTCAATTAAATTCACAGATTGGTAAATAAATTTCATGAAACGGGAGGTATTCGTGATAAAAAGCGTACACAGCCACGTACAGGTTTCGCAGAATAAACTGTAGATAACTCCGAAAATGTTTTGAACGTCTATAAAATATCTTCAACGTCCTTCTCAATAGTCGGGAATTTCCCACTCCTTTGCTCGAACGGCTGCAAAATTACTGAAAGGGGGAGTAAATGTAACCTTTATAATTAGCGTTCGGATGTTGAGGACCTAAAAATAGCTCAAATGCTCTTAAAAGCTGCTGAAAATGACTCAAAATTTGAAAATTTCGGCAAACATTACTTTCAACGAACTATTAAGTGGCTTTACGGATTGGGTCACGTAGCTATTGGTTTGCATTCGAATCCCGTTATCGGCAGCCTTGAATATGATTTTCCGTGATTTCCCATTTTCACACCAGGCAAATGCTGGGGTTGTACCTTAAGGCCACGGTCGCTTCCTTCCCACTTCTAGCACTTTCCTATCCCATCTCTGCCATAAGACCTGTGTCGGTGTGACGTAAAGCAATTTCTAAATATATATATTCAGCAAATGATTTGTCATTAGTTTCATGTTAAGGACACAATGTGTTATACAATCTTACCGCATTACACCAGTAAATTTACTTACTAATGTTTTTTAACTTAATTGCATTGGTCTCTGACATAAATTCACTATCAATTAAACAGTGGCCAATACCGAATATATTTTCAATTAATATTGTAATCTTACACAATGGTGACAGATACCACATCGCTGCTCCTGCAAACCAAATAAAAGCGTATTAATTATTGGGATTAAGAATGCACTGACAATCGCCATAGGTACGAAATATTTAACTGAAATAAAATATAGGAAAAGAAAAACATCTTACCCCCATTCATGTCGGCGTGTTGTCTAGCAGTGTCAGTTATGCTGCTGGATATTGCAACTTTTACTTCGTGCACTATGCAGAAGAGTATTTTTCCTTCGGTAGAGCAGCATCCCTTCCCACCCTCCCCTGTGGGTGGGGGCGGTAGAATAACACCCACGGTATTCCCTACCTATCGTAAGATGGACTAAAAGGGGACCCAGGAGCTTTTAATTTGGTGGCGTGGGCTGGTGACCATGGGACCCTTAGCTGATTCCTGGCATTGCTCCCACTTGTGCCAGGTTCCTCACTTTCAACTATCCTATCCGACCTCCCTTGGTCAACTCTTGTTCTTTTCCGACCCCGACGGTTATTATAACACTCGAGGCTTAGGGAGTCTTTCACTTTCACGCCCTTCGCGGCCCTCGTCTTCCTTCTGGCCAATATCTCCATTTTTCGAATTGTCGGATCCCTTCCATTTCTTTCTGATTGGTGTTATATAGGAAGATGGTTGCCTTGTTGTACTTCCTCTTAAGAGAATAATCACAACCGCTACCTCACCGATGAACTCTCTAACGCAATCTATATATATAAAATAGCTTGTCCTGACTGACTGACTGACTGACTGACTGACTGACTGATTCATCGCCGAGCCAAAACTACTGGACATAATGAAATGAAATTTTGGGGATACATTCATATTAAGATGTAGGTGCTCGCTAAGAGAGGATTTTTGGATATTCCGTCGCTAAGGGGGTGACTGGGGTGAATTTTTAAAATGAGTGTATCTATATCACAAAACTTTTAAAGTTTATAGATGTAAAAAATTAGTATTTAGAATCTCCTTTAAAAATAAAGAAACACGTATATTTTTGTTTTCGGAAAATCCCAATAGGAAGGGTGGAAAAGGGTGAAAATGTGTTGAATGCCTTGAATGAGGCTAATTATATTTCAGAAACTGAAGATATTACAGACCTGAAAATTGGTGTTTCGGATCTACTTTAAAATAAGGAAAATTGTATTTTTCGTTTTAGGAAAATCCAAATAATGAGGGGTGAAAAGGGGAGTGAATTTTTAAAATGAGTGTATCTACATCCTAAAATTTTAAACGTTTACGGATGTGAAAATTGGTATTTTGAATCTCCTTTAAAAATAAACATGTAGTTTTTGTTTTCGAAAAATCCCAATAGGAGGGGTGTAAAAGGGTGAATAATGGGTTGAATGCCTTTAATGAGGATACATATATCTCAGAAACTGAAGATATTACAGAACTGAAAATTTATATATGGGATCTCCTTTAAAAATAAAGAAACATGTATTTTTTTTGTTTTTGGAAAATCCAATTAATGGCGGTTAAACAGGAGTGACAAATTTGGGTGAATTTTTTGAAAGACGGTATCTTCAGAATATCTGAGAAACGTAGAATGCTAGACGTAAAAAGTGATATTTGGAATCTCCTGTAAATGTAGAGAAACATAGGCGATTTGTTTTTGGAAACTCCTCTTGAGGGGAACTAAAAAGGGGGTTAAATTTTAAATGAGAATTTATACAGTATATCTCAAGAAACTTAAAATAGTATTTTTATCTCTATAAAAATAAGGAAATGTGTATTTTTAGTTTTCGGATATAGCACTTGGGGGGAGGGGGTAAAAGTGACTGAAAATGGTGTTTAATTCTTTTAATTAGGCTACTGTTATCTCAAAAATGAAGATGTTACAGACGTGAAATTTGATATTTGGAATCTGCTTTAAAAGTAAAGGAGCACGAATTCTCGGAAAATGGGGAGGGGTTAAGAATTGAAAAATTAATTTACTTAATTGTATCAATAACCGAAGTTGTTAAGGCCTACAGACGTTAAAATTGGTATTTGGATCTCCTTTAAAGACAAAGAAAAGCCCGTATTTGGGGGGGGGGGGGGGGGGATCATCTTGGGAGGCGTGAGTGAAAAGGAGTTGAATTCCTTTCATGAGGACACATAAATAAAAAACTGAAGAAGTTACAGTCGTGATAATTGGTATTTAGAAGATCCTTTACTATTAAAGAAACAAGTATTTTTTGCCGGAAAATTCACTTGAGGGGGGGGGGGGTGTGTGAAAGTGAAAAAAGTGAATTATTTTCATCTGAAAACTGAAGGTAATAGACGTCAACAATGGTGTTTGTAATCTCCTTTAAACATAAACACGCCTTCTTTTAGTTTTTTTGGAGGGGTGGGGGTAAATAAACTTAACGGCGGTGGGGTGTAAAAGGAGTTGAGACCAATTGATTTTACTGTTCATAATGTATTTATAAGGAGCCTCCGTTGCTCAGGGGGCAGCGCGGCGGCCTCTCACAGCTGGGTTCCGTGGTTCAAATCCCGGCCTTTCCATGTGACATTCGTGCTGGACAAAACGGAGGTGGGACAGGTTTTTCTCCGGATACTCCGGTTTTCCCTGTCATCATTCATTCCAGCAACACTGTCCAATATAATTTCATTTCATTTGTCATCCATTAAACATTGCCCCAGAGGAGTGCGACAGGTTTCGGCTGCCGGCACAATTCCTATTGTCGCCGCTAGATGGGGGCTTTATTCATTCCATTCCTGACCCTGTCGAATGACTGGAAACAGGCTGTATATTTTCGATGTACTTATTCTGATCATAAACAGAACATTTTTAATCTTTCCTGGGTTCGTTTTCAAGAGCCATCTTTCCCTTCGGAGAACGTTCTTAGATTACAGTACCTTCTCCTGGCATATAAAGAAAAATTTAAACACATTTGAAATAAACGATAGGAATGAGATTGACCGTCCAGTTTTTCACCTCTATAATAAGGTCGATAATGCACGGAAGTATGTCATTCGTATGGCCAGAAATCCCCCACACTCGCCTACGCGCGACAATGGTGCTGGTCACATTCTCAACAATGACAATGGCAGCAGATGTAATTTACCGCCAAGTAGCGGTCTTGCATCTTGCTGTTGGGTCCAGAACATCTATAATAATAATAATAATAATAATAATAATAATAATAATAATAATAATAATGTTCTGGACCGTCGTCAAATGTGCGGACCGCGCTGGAAACGGGTCCTGGACGGGTAATGGCTAAGAATGCAGTCCGGCTGCGGGTTCAGAACCGCCAAGGCACCCAAGACGACACCACGCCGGATCTCCTGAAGGATTTCATCCATATTAAAAATGCTTATAGGAAAAGATGGCAAAGATTTAGGGACGCAACTGACCTGGTGGAATACCTGGACCTAGCCCGGGAAGTACGAAATCGATTGCTGGAAAGAAAGATTGAAAAATGGAGGGAGACTTGCCGTAATCTATTAGAAAACGAGTCAGATCGCGAATTTTGGCGGATTCTCGCAGAAAACGAGTCAGATCGCGAATTTCGGCGGATTATATATCTAAAACAATAAGCATTCAATTATAAATTTCAGTACAATACCGTAGCGAAGCACGGGTACCTTGCTAGTTTCTTAATATAACACTTTCACTACAATTTCTTTCGGTATCCTTATGTCTACTCTTACCACTTAATGTATCTACGAAGCCTTAAAAATTATCTCGGTTGAAAATTTTAAGATGAAGGGAGGAAATGTAACTTAGGCGCTACCTGAAGTGGCCACGAGCAACATCGGACATCAATGTACAATACATTTTCTCCGTGTAAAATATAACCAAAATACAACCGAAATATGACAAAAACGGTGAAAAATAGTATAATAAATTAAGCATTTTTATGCTCTATGAATATGCTCAAACATCCAATTAGTGCTTAATTCCAACAAATAGACGGAAGACGAGAAAAAATAACAAAATGAAATTTTCTGGACATCCGAATCCTAATTTTTACTAACTAGGTGATGTACCCGTGCTTCGCTACGGGATTCTCAGAAAGACTGACTTTGTGGTTTTCCTAACTGAAGTCAATATAGGTCATTACAAAAACGCCGGTAGGAATGTAGCGATTAAAAGCAATGTTATCATATAAAATACTCGATCAAATGAAAAACTGCACATTTTCTCACTTTTAACGAACAGTACTACGGTGCCGATCTAACAGTCCAGAGTTCCAGAGCTGGAATGGCCAGGTTGCAGACAGCCGTGAACACTTCTCTGCCATTATTCCGTAAAATATGCACACTTCTCATTCCAATCAGTGCCTCAGAGTGGGGATTGAATAGCTCGAATGCTATGATGAACCAGTGTGTTACGTACCAGTAGTACTGGAAAATTTATGAAACAGAGGAATGGCATACTAAAGAAGAAAGTTACCTAACTCCCCAGCTACTTCCCGCCAATACTGTTACACTCGTACGACTGGGCGAGTTGGCCGTGTGGTTAAGGGCGCGCAGCTGTGAGCTTGCATCCGGGAGATCGTGGGTTCGAATCCCACTGTCGGCAGCCCTGAAGATGGTTTTCCGTGGTTTCCCATTTTCACACCAGGCAAATGCTGGGGCTGTACCTTAAGGCCACGGCCGCTTCCTACAAACTCCTAGGCCTTTCCTGTCCCATCGTTGCTATAAGACCTACCTGTGTCGGTGCGACGTAAAGCCCGTAGCAAAAAAAAAGGCCAAGGCCGCTTCCTTCACACTCATACCACTTTCCTATCCCATCGTCGCCATGAGACCTGTGTCTGTGCGACGTAAGGCAAGTTTAAAAAAATATCGGTATACAGCAGTAATCCTATCTATCGGAGGTGAGTGGCAACAGAAGACAAAGCACATCACAACAAACAATGGTCAATGTAATGTTATTGTCGATCAATTTTATGAGCTTTCTACATTGTAGGCCTTCACATATAGTATTCTTTCGACTCTGTGATCTTAGGGCGTCTTATAAAATTATTTATAGCGTAGACTGTAATTCCTTATTCTCAGACTTTACATACTGTAACTTACCGATTTTCATTAAATCCTGTCTACCCATTTTCTCATGACTCGGCGCTGATAAGGACTTGGTAACAAAAACCCAAATTCATGAATATCTCTGATCGTAGCCGGTATGGTAACAATGTATAAGACATAAATGATCGGAAATATAATACCATATAACTTTCGTTATGTAGTATTTATCGATACGACCACAAATAACATAATTATTTGGGAATTAAATGTTAGGCCTACCCCTAAACTACCATTTCATTCAGCGTGAATAAAATTTTTTATGGCCTAGATTGTAGCGACTTATTCCCCGACTTTGTATGCCGATTTTCATTAAGATATGACCACTAATAACTAATACTCCACGAACCTGCTACGTAGGCGTAGCAGGGGGAGAGGTGATACTCCCACGTGGCGCGTCCCAGGTGGCGGATAGGGAGGTCCTAACCGGCTTGCCGGCGGACTTGAGGGAAATAAAATACCTCTCGCGGACCACACACATCCCCTGTGGGTGGGGGAGGCAGACAAATAATACACCCACGGTATCCCCTGCCTGTCGTGAGAGTAGACTAAAAGGGGCAACCAAGGGCTGATTGTATTAGAACTATGAAACTACTTTTGATTTCTACAATCACGCGCAGAACACCATGGGTCGCTTTTACTTGCGAGTCGTACCACTCTGTTAGGTACTGAATAGTTTTGTGATTCGTAGCACTCAAGCGGGGTTCAGTGTGGGTTTCCACTATCCGTGAGTCGTACCCGTGTGAGCAACACCACGGGTCTGGGCGTTGCCTGTGAGTTGTACCACTATATGAGCGACATCGTGGGTCTGCGTTACCAGTGATTAGTACCCACCATGTGAGGAACACCACGGGAATGCCGGCGCCCGTGATTAGTACACCTAGGTGAAGAACCTCATCGGTTTGCGTTGGCTAGGAGTGGCGCCATTGTGTGAGAAACACCATAGGTCTGAGTTACCTTTACGACGTACAATACTTATGAGTAGTACCTTAATGTTTGGAACACCGTGAGTTTACGCTCCCTTTGATTAGTACTGCAGCTTAAGAAATATAGTGGTTCTCCTTTACTACCCATAAGCACCATTTTGAGGGGCATTAGACTCGGATTTTGAACCCCTTCAGACATCAAGCATACTGGATTCAGGATAGTGCTTTATAAGTGGTCCCTTGGTCAGTAATACTACTATATATAACCTTTCTTGAGTTGAATCCAATGTTTTTTTGTTTTTTTGTTTTTTGTTTTTTGGTTTCATGTCCATCCATTAATTCTTCATGACTTTTATTTTGGTCAGTGGGTGATTTTGTACTTTTTGTTGTAATTTCATTTCGTACCTTTAGGGACCGATGACCTCGATGTTAGGCCCCTTTAAACAAGCATCATCAATAACTAGAGAATTAAATTTTAGGCCTTCCCCCTAAACTACCATTTCAGTCAATGTGAATAAAATTATTTATGGCCTAGATTGTAGCGACTTATTACCCGACTTTGTATACCGATTTTCATTAAATTCTCTTCAGCCGTTTTCTCGTGATGCGTGTACATACATACATACATACATACAGACAGACAGAAATTACGGAAAAGTTAAAAAGTGCATTTCCTTGTTACTGTGGGCACGACTGATACAGAAATACCATCCTTTTAAAATTCTGAGCAATGTACAGACAAAACTCTTTTAACAGTATTGCTCTTACGGGCCTGCAAGTAGGGAACACATTCCCTCGTAGACATCCATAATTCCTCTCGATTAAGGAATATAATAATCCCCTGTGGGTGGGGGACGCAGATGAATACACCCACCGTATCCCCTACCTATTAGAGGAGACTAAAAGGGGCGACCAACGGATGATTGAATTATAACCATAAAACTACTTGTTATTAGTATCATCACGCGGGGAAAACCATGGGTATTTGCGAGTAGTATCACTATGTTAGGTACACAATAGGTTTGTAATTAGTAGCAATAGTGGGTGGGTCACTATTGATTTACAGTAGGCCTGCCTATGATTAGTACCATTGTGAGAAACACCACGGGTTTGGGCGTTGCCTGTGATTAGTATCCATTATGCGAGGAACATCATGGGTTTGCGTCAGGGGGGTGTATTCCGGCTTCCCGCGCATTTGGTGGCAAACGAGTCAAGACTAACGTGACGTCACTGGGAAGATACAGTGAGCTTTGAACTCGCCACTCGCTTTGAAGTCTTGGTTGTGTTGAGTTTGTGGGTGATAAATAGTAAAGTATATGTTATAAAATCTAACTTGCCGGTGTAAACACTTCGTTTCTCATTTAACAGGCGATTGGTTGCTTTAGTGTTCTACGTATTTAAGTAAAATTAGTAAAAATAGAACCAACTGTGCCGTTGCTCTGTTTAATAATATTGGTTACAAAACTGAGGTCATAGTTTACCATCGATTCCCAAAGAATGAGGCACTCCAAAATACATGGGTAGCTCGGTGCAAGCGAATGGACAAGATAAATATCGATAATGCAAGAATATCTTCAGAACATATTCTTTCGGATGATTTTGAACGAGACTTGAAAAATGAATTACTGGGTCTCCCAATACGGAAGATATTGAAATCGGACGCTGTTCCATCCCAGAAAATACCGAATTGGCATGGAAATAAAACTGAGGTCCGCCTCTGTGGTGTAGTGGTTAGCGTGAATAACTACCAGCCGGAGGTCCGGGTTCGATTCCCGGCTCTGCCACGAAATTTGAAAAGTGGTACGAGGAATAGGACGGGGTCCATTCAGCCTCGGGAGGTCAACAGAGTAGAGGTGTGTATCATTCTCACCTCAGCCATCCTCGAAGTGGTTTTCCGTGGTTTCCAACTTCTCCTCCAGGCAAATGCCGGGATGGTACTTAACATAAGGCCCGACCGCTTCCTTCCCTCTTCCTTGCCTGTCCCTTCCAATCTTCTCATCCCTCCACAAGGCCCCTGTTCAGCATAGCAGGTGAGGCCGCCTGGGCGAGGTACTAGTCATTCTCCCCAGTCGTATCCCCCGACCCAGAGTCTGAAGCTCCAGGACACTGCCCTTGAGGCGATAGAGGTGGGATCCCTCGCTGAGTCCGAGGGAAAAACCAAACCTGGAGGGTAAGGGATTAAAAAGAAGAAGAAAACTGAGGCTAGTGCAGTAAGTCATATTCACTTTCCTTAATCTCGGCTTTTATTTTGATGTTTTTAAATGTAAAATTACATTCAGACTTGAAATGCTTGTTGTTAATAGTAACACATACCGGGCGAGTTGGCCGTGCGGTTGAGGGCCGCGCAGCTGTGAGCTTGCATCCGGGAGATAGTGGGTTCGAATCCTACTGTCGGCAGCCGTGAAGATGGTTTTCCTTCCCACCCCTAGCCCTTTCCTAATCCATCGTCGCCATAAGACCTATCTGTGCCGGTGAGACGTAAAGCCAATTGGTAAAAAAGTACCATACTCAGAAACCACAGTACCTTTCTTTTCTGTTTAGGTTATAACGGAGGGAGAACACCGCGGTGACATGATCAGTTAGGAAAAGGGCCGTAACAGTATTAGACTCCTTATCTCCGAAGAAACTGAAACTAGACCAGCCAACCAACACAAAACGCGCTCCTGATCCAGATATATTAATGAAAGACCAGGAATTAAATATATTCTACACAAACATCATTAATAAATGATGTATTCGTTGTTTTGAACTCAAGGGTCCCTAACGACGGAAAAGCTCCTCTTAGAAGTGGTAATGGCCTCAAACATCGAAGTCAAGAAATCACTTTAAAAATATTTTTTGGCATTTGCTCGAGTATGCGGCTGGGGAAAAGAAGCAGTCTCCTTCCGTTCCAGAAAGCGTTTTTAATATACATAACTCCCTTATTGGACTCTTTGGAGATATGAAAGGCATTAGGGCAAAGTACATTTTGACTTCCAGACTGAATCAGACTGTCTGGAAAATTATTTTTCTAGACTTCGGGGTCTCGGTATATTTTATAACAATCCCACTCCTTTCGAAGTGAAAAACAGAATGCGACTCTTAATACTAACTGGGAACGCGAACGACATGCCTCTATCTCGTGGAGCCTCTGTTGCTCAGGACAGAAGTCAACTTTCTACATTTTCTGACTCCCTGACACCTGACGAAGGAACTGAAGAATTCCAGAATAGGGAACATGCATGATCCGGGGTTTTAATTAAAAATATGCTAATCTGATTCAAAATTTCATGCAGAATTCAAAAATGTGATCAGAATGTACAAATAATAACTCCAAACGTGATAAAAATCTACGAAAATGTCACGTCACGCAAGCACGCGGTCTCATTGGTCTGACGTCATCGTACAGGTTGACTGAATTAGCAGACGAAGTAACACATAGTGTGCTGTGAGAAGCAGGATACACTACGCGTATTTCTACTTTACGTTAGTGTCTAGTATGGTTAAATTCGAGGTCTATACATTGGATAATAATCTGAGTGGTATATTTTAGACTTAAAATGAATCCTGCGCAGACAGTGAGGCAGAAAACTTATAAATGGTGTAGAGTTCCGATGTGCAATAGCACATCGCATACCATACCAAACAAATTGTTTATAAATGTTCCAAAGACGCTAAAACTAGGGAGAAGTGGATTTTGGCGAGCCGGAGAAATGCTGGTGATATATCGGAAAAGTCTACAGTTTATTTTTTTGAAGATTTTAATGTAAGATGAATTTGTTTGAATTTTCAAATCACTTTTCCATGTCAGGTGTTCTAGTGGTAAAACTTTAAATTTTAATGTATGATGCTTTATTTAAATGCTTCAATTACATCTTGGAATATGAAAGTAAAAAACAGTGCATGAAATAATGCTGATTATTAAAGTATTCTCCAAACCTAACCTATGTTTTGGGTGATCCATGTCAAGATAATAAATCAAAGGGGTTATGAACCATTTTGACAGCTCTAATTCTACCAATATATCTTGGCATGGGACAGTTATGTATGTCTTTATTGAAGAGCTTAGTTGGTAAAGAAATTTAGGCTATATCTAAATACTCTATAATGTAACAAAGAATAGGCGTGTACATCATGAAAGGAAACAACGTGAATTTAACAAATGTATAACTCCACACAAAACCAATGCTTGTCTGTTGGGGTCTTATAAGTTAACAATGCTCAATTATAATAATTATCATAATATTAATGAAATAAATAACATAATTGCACACAGGTGAAAATGGTGATGTAGGTGTTTAAAATATTATCCTTTTAGCCTAAGTTTTAGGTTATACAAGTCAACTCAATAAACCGAAGGGTAAAAATACCGCGCGAGTTGGCCGTGCGGTTAGGAGCGCGCAGCTGTGAGCTCGCATCAGGGAGATAGTGGGTTTTGAACTCCACTGCCGGCAGCCCTGAAGATGGTTTTCCGTGGTTTCCCATTTTCACACCAGGCAAGTGCTGAGGCTGTACCTAAGGCCACGGCCGCTTTGTTCCATTCCTAGGCCTTTCCTGTCCCATCGTCGCCATAAGACCTATATGTGACGGTGTGACGTAAAGCAAAGACATTCCTGTATTGAGCGACTAAAATGTCACCGGGACACTTTTCTTTCCTGATATGCTCAGCTTGTTAAAAGCCAAACGTAATTAATGTTATTGGCTTCACGCCCCGCTAACTACTTCTACGATTTTCGGAGACGCCGATGTGCAGGAATTTAGTCCTGCAGGAGTTCTTTTACGTGCCAGTAAATCTACCGACACGAGGCTGACGTATTTGAGCACCTTCAACTACCACCGGACTGAACCAGGATCGAACCTGCCAAGTTGGGGTCAGAAGGCCAGCACCTCAACAGTCTGAACCACTCAGCCCGACTTGTGAAAACTAGATGAAGTCATATTTATCTTTATCATGTTTAACTTTTTCCCTCCACAAAGATATTTAATTCTCTTTCATGTGCCCTGGAAGTGGGTAGGCCAGTTGTCCCAACCATAAATATATATTTTTTTGGGAATGATAGATTATAGCCCTATAGTACCATGATCTTTCTTTCCGTCTTTCTTTCTTTCTTTCTTAATCTGTGTATCCTTCAGGGTTGGTTTTCTCTCGGACTCAGCGAGGGATTTCACCTCTACCACTTCAAGGGCAGTGTCCTGGAACGTGAGACTTTGAGTATGGGATGAAACTGGTGAGGAGGGCCATTACCTCGCCCAGGCGGCCTCACCTGTTATGCTCAACAGGGGCTTTGTTGGAGGATGGGAGGATCGGAAGGGATAGACAAGGAAGAGGGAAGGAAACGGCCGTGGCCTTAGGTGCCTGGAGGAGAAGTAGGAAAATACGAAAAACCACTTCGAGGATGGCTGAGGTGGGATTCGAAACCCTTCTACTCAGTTGACCTCCCGAGGCTGAGTAGACCCCGTTCCAGTCCTCGTACTATTTGTTTTCAACTTTCATGGCAGAGCCGGGAATCGAAACCGGGCCTCCGGGAGTAGCACACATTAATCACTACACCACAGAAGCGGACTAGTACTATAATGCTACCTATATGTTTATGTTAGTGCTGAAATCCGATTTCTTACTTTACTAATGCTGAAAGCCCGAAAATGTAATGTTCTTCTTTAATAGGGGAATCAGTCTAGAAGGAAATGTTGAAAGTAATGTGATATCTATCCAGTTTCGTTGTTATCCTAATACTATGGGTTACAGTACATTGCACGTATATAAAAGACGCCACTTACAAACTTGCTTGTTATCCGCGAATTTCTGCGGCCACAAAAGTCACATTTTTCAAGAATGATGACATCTACACATGGTAGATTGTCTGACTGTGCTGTTTCGAACCTTTCTTCTGTCATTTCGAAGTTATTCGCGATCGTGAATAATAAACGATCGTCTTTTAGCAACGGCTGATGCACAACGGCTGATAGAGCTCCATGCGGTACTGGATCGTGACGTCACAGCGCGCCGCTTACGTCAGAGGCCGTTTCACTCGCCTTGCGGAAAGGCACTATTAAATATTTTTTTAATGGTAGAAAACAAGGCAACATACCACAATGTAATACGTTTACGTACTATTTCATTGGTGTACTTTTCAAAAAATATATTTTTGAAAATGATGCATGTTCCCAATTTCCTTTCCAGCGAACTTTGCATCGAAGTGACTGACAACCCGTCCGATGTTTTGAGTTTTGACAGAAGTGAAGAAAACTTGCTACTTGATACTGACCTAAGCAGTTTAACAATTCCCAATGAAGATGTTAGAGACGATGCTTTAACATACTTGGCAGGTTACGCCGCCTACAAGTGTAAAAACATTGACAGTTCGTTGGGAACAAAAACGGATATATATCGTCTTGATCCGATACTATCCTCTGAACAAGACCGGATCTCTATCATTACTAAACGTGGCCTCACTACTTCTTCCCCTGAGTGGTTGGCTACGACAATGGAGTTTGAAGTTATTTTTGCTTCCTTCCACAGGCACTGTATTTCAAGGCGCTGCAAAGTAATGAAAACATTAACATCAACTATACACTCGAAATTTCCCGAAGTCGATAGGAAAATCATTGCCTTATATGGAAGGACAAGGACTTTCATTCGTATGAGACATTTGCACAAAAAGGCCAAATGGGAAGCAATGAAGAAGAATGCAGTAAAGAAGAACCCACTCTGGGTTGTATCTCCTTAACAGCCATAGATTACATTTCCTGCCTTAACATTAAAAAAAAGCTTTAGCTGGTGACAGTCGCTAACTTCAACTTTTGAAGGATATTTAAAACCTTCCGTGGCAAAAACAGCCTACTGAGCGCCGTAGCCTACTAAGTCGTGGTAGCCTGCAGATAGTGGAAGGATAGCCTTGCGAAATCCACATCCGCCTTGTCCGATAAAGAAGAAATATGTTAAAACAATTTTAAGAACTACCTATTCATTGTAATATGATTATTAACAAAAAACGTGCCTAACTAAGGTTTACGAGGCTGGCACATGCATTATGCACTATAATTTGCCCTACGATAAATATTTTCTATTTTTCTCTCATTCATTAAACATATTCATGATTTAAATATATGTTCCAAGTCAAGAAAGAAAAACATTCCAGTTTGAAAGCGCAAAAGAAACGATAAATATTACTTTGCATTCAGCATTTAATGCAAGAGAATATTACAGACCGCAGTTGTGTTCTTCCCGATGACGTCACAAGCCGCTGACCAATGGCAGCACACATGCCCGGAATGGCCTACCTGTAGAGTATTCTAAGTTCCTTGGGTTTGCGTTGCCTACGAGTGGCGCCATTATGTGAAAACACCATAGGTCTGAGTTAGCTGTGCGACGTACAATACTTTAGTACCATAACGTTTGGAACACCGTAAGTCTACGCTACTCTTGATTAGTACCGTAACTTGAGTAATACAATGGTTCTACTTTACTAACGATAAGTACCATTATGAGGGGCCGTTGCCCTGGATTTAGGACTCCTTTGGACAAGAATCATAGATTCAGAATTCTTTTCTTCGCAGTTCTTTGGTCAGTATATACTGTATTAACTTTTCAATATAGTTTCTGGGAAGATGAGGCATTGCGGGTCGGATGCACTGATTGTTTTAAGTTCATAATCATTGTTCGTCACCGTTTTTAATTCTAGCCAGAGGATCTATTTAGGAATTTGTTGCCATTAATGCTTTCACGGCCCGTACTTACAGCCATGGTATTGTATAGGCTTTTGGGCTTGTGCCGTGTCAAGAAAATAAGGTGAAATTCTTTACGTTTAGCAGAAAACTGTGCTCTGCGTCCTCAAGAATTCTCGACTGTCCAGGAGAAAGGCTTCTTAAACAATGACACGTTTGAATTTGGAACGCTATAATAGAAGTAGAAATGGAAATGGTACGTTCATTCACCACCAGATGGTCCCCAGGACGTGGCACAATGCTAGCGTTCGAAGCGGAAGCTGACCGAACTATCACAATCAGACTAAGCAGTTCACATAACGTGTTTGCGTAACGTACGACAGGTGTAAGACATAGACATAAGCCTGGAATGAAACATGTTCGGTCAGCTTCCGCTTCGAACGCTAGCGTTGTGCTACGTCCTGGGGACCATCTGGTGGTGAATGAACGTTCCGTTTCTACTTCTATTATAACGTTCCAAATTCAAACGTGTCATTGTTTAAGAAGCCTTTCTCGTGGGCAGTCGAGAATTCTTCTGAGGACGCAGAGCACAGTTTTCTGCGAAACGTCAAGAATTTCACCTTATTTTCTTGACACGGCACAAGCCCAAAAGCCTATACAATATAATGTCTGATTTTGGAATTATTTTTAACTTTCAGTATTGTGAGTTGGCTTTGCTGGTTATTTTAAATTCATATTTATCATTTCATTCTTCATTATCACGTTTTAAATTCTAGCCAGTGGATGAATTTTGGACTTTCAAATTGTCATTGCATTTTGTCTCATTTCGTACCATTAGGGGCCGATGACCTAGATGTTAAATCCCTTTAAACACGAAGCATCATCAGTAATATAATAATGTACTTTATATTGTATTGTGAAGGAAAGAAAATGGATAGGGCATGTTTTTGCTCGTGAGTTATCAAAATAACTTCTGATGCTTTTCTATTTCATAAATACATTCGCAAGGAGGAACAGCTATCACTTTGTTGCCTTCCTTCATTTTCCTTCTGGTACACGCAACGCGAAATCAGTTACGCTGTGAATCGCCGGCAGCTTATCACTGTTGAAGAGAACTCGTCTACACTAATTTTCATAAAAAACAAAACACCTTGAAAGACTACATAGGACGTTCATATTCACAAGAAATGTTCATTGGTATGTTCTGCAGAAACGATTAGCATTTGTCACCTAGGTTCAGCATGTGTCCTGGCTAGTACGCACTGGTTCTTCCATGGGCACTGATAACTTGTTCCATGCGTGATTTCATCGACGCGTATAAGGCGCGAATGGCGTCCTGGAGTATAGCCATCCATGCTGCATTCACCTGTTTCCACAGTTCATCTTTAGTGATTGGCACTGAACCCGTCGTTTCACCATATCCCACACATTTATAACTAACGAAAATTCCGGTGATCGGGAGGGCCAGGGCAACAGTCTGACATCCTGTGACAAGAAGAAACAGTTCGCGCATTGTCCTACTGAAATATGGCGTCTGAGGTGTCGTGCAGAAAGGGTATGGCTACTGGTCACAGGATGTCATTCACGTAGGTCAAACTTCTCACAGTGCTCTGGACACGTACCAACTGTGATTCGTGGTTATACCCAATAACACTCCACACCATCAAGCCATGAGTTGGCGCGGTATGTCTTGTGCGAATGCAGTCAATGTGATGCCTATCCCCCTGTCTCCGGCGAACCAAAATGCGGCCATAATTTTCGAACAAACGGAACCTGGATTCGTCCGAAAACACTATCTGCTGCCATTCCTGACCCCAGTGACGTCGTTCCATATACCATTGCAGTCTAGCATGTTTATGCACATTAGTCGAAGGCGGAGAAGTGGACGATGCGCCGGGAACCCAGACCGTAATAAACGGCGACGGACTGTCACTCCTGATAGTGTACGATGTGTTAAACTGTTCCACTGTTGCACCAGAGCCGAGGAGGACTCAGATCTGTTCTGCAATGCCATTCGGATGATGTCTCTTCTCGGGGGGGAGGTCTGCTTATTGCGACCAGACCCATCTTGTGTTCTACGGACTTCTGTGAACCATTCTGTACACGCCCGTTGCACTGCCGACACTTCGTTTCACACGTGCAGTAATTCCCCAGATGGATGAATCACGTCCTCTCATGCCAAAAATGCGCCCTCTTTCAAGCTTTGACGGTACAGTTCTTGCATACGTCTGCGAGGCATCCTACAAGTCTGCTCATGTCACACTGATACATTACTTCGGTTTATAGCGACAACGAGAGCCGCAGGCACTACTTACCAGTCGGTGGTGGTGCGCCGAGATATCGATGTGGACCATGAACCTGAGGGCAGACATGGTTCAAATGCTAATCATTTCTTCAGAACATACTAATGCGAATATGACCTCTCTATTCTTTCAAGGAGTTCTGGATTTCATGAACATAAATATATTTGTGTGTATATTCTTGTACAGCCGTTGTTACTGAAGATTTTGATGGTATGGTGTGCAGCGATACATCACAGCATGACTTGTACTGGTACAGAAATTCGCTACGATTGTTATCTGTGGTTGGTTTTTGTTATTTAGCTTTCGTTTATTAAGCGCAATTTGTTTTTGCCACGTTTTTACCATTTTTTCACAAGCGCATTTGTTACAGTTCTTTTCGCGGGGCATGTGATGGCATAGCAGTAACCGGCGTTGCCTGGGCAAATTTATTAAATGCAATTAACTGTATTTCTCACCCCGAGTCTATAAAAATATATGTTTATTTTCTCCCAGTTTGCCTTAAACTTAAGCTTCAGTAATGGGGTTCTGTATGTGCAGTAATTTACCCATATTGCTGTAGAAACATAAACAAGCCACCTCCACCCCCTTTACAATTCATGCACCTTAGATTTTTAAAACAATTTAACCAATATACCGTATATGCCACGTATTTCCCGTGATGCTGTTGAGCAGAGCCGCTCGATATGGCAACATTTTTGTCATAAGAACAATACTGTTTTCTTAAAATGGAATGAGCTATAGACCTTGGAAGTTGTCATTTATTTTGGCTAAAATAGGCAGGCCAATAATCACTTAAAATTTAGGAAGTACACATTAAAATCATGAAAATTATCATTCAAAATGACGGAAAATGGGCACTAAAATAAATGGGTTAGTGCGAGCTTCTTAATACGTCTGCATCAGATTTTAGGGTGGGGGAGGGGCGCAGACGAATACACCCACGGTATCCCCTGCCTGTCGTAAGAGGCGACTAAAAGGGGCGATCTAGGCGCGGACATGGATTGCGGTTTGGTATGTGTTGGAACTCCGGTGGATGGGAGGGGCTGAATACATTCACAGGTAATCCCTGCCTGTCGTAGGCGACTAAAAGGGTCATGTGGCCATGATCCCATCTTTAATTTTTGATTTTTGAGGGTTAGTTGTAGACCGATTCAAAATTCTTGATGCACGTGCTGCTCGGAGATGACCCTCTTACGTGTGCGATTACGCCCGAAATCCCGCTTGTGACCACCCAGGGATCGGCGGGTGGGAGCGTCATGTACCCTTGCAGTAGTATCCGCCTGACAACACAGGTCTCCGCACAGCCGTATGCCAGGACATATTGTTTCTTCTGTATATTTAGTGCCCTGTACACGCTATGGGGTACATGCTATTGCGGGTGATTGGAGGAAGGGAGTCCTAGTGCTCATTGCCTCAGTCATCCTGTATTAGGCATCATCCATCATCGGACCCAGGCAATACCGGCTACGACCACGTGGGTATTACCTTGGCTGCTTGCTTCGGCTACAGAGACCCATGATCAGAGTGGATGGCATTCAGGGAGGATGGTTTTGGGCATGGCGTCGAAACCACTTCCGCTTGTCTCCTCGGGCAGTTCACTACCAAAGTCTTTAACATTTGATTCCCTGAAGTGGGGGGGGGGGGCAACCCCTTGCGAACAAACGCAGCGTATTAGTCTGGGTTCCAGGTTCCCTAGGTTCCTGATTGCTACCAGAACCGATGGGCAAAATTTCAAGTTGGTCAATTCAATTCTTTTCAGTCGACACATCGAAGGTGTATACGGTGAACTTGAGGAGCTTAAGAAAATGCGCAGTGGTGGTTTGCTTCTTAAGATGAGCACTGCACTACAAGCAGATCGGTTGCTTAAGTGCGCCCACTTTGGTGAAATCCCCGTCAAAGTGCACAAAACCTTGAATCTGGTTCGTGGAGTTATTTTCCACAGTGATCTCGTTCTGAACAGTGAATTCATGGAAGACATGAAGCACCTTGGCGTGACACACGCCCGGCGCATCACGCGCAAAATGAACGGTAAAGACGTTGCCATGGATGCGTTCATAGTCTCCTTCAAATTGTCAGTGTTGCCAGAGAAAGTCAAGGTAACAACCTGTCGTTGCGATGTGAGGCCGTACATCCCGCCTCCTATGCGGTGCTATCCATGCCAGAGATTCGGATACATGGTATCTCGTTCGAATCCATTTATGTGTGGTACGTGTGAAAGAGAAACTCATGGCGCGGAAGAGTGCAAAACTCCATACGTGCGCTAACTGCCCAGGTCCTAATTCTCTTCAAGATCGGAATTGTCCGGTATATCCGAGAGAGAAGATCCAAGAGATCTAGACCCTGGATGGTCTTTCCTACCAGGAAGCGCGCCGTAAGTTTTCTGCTCAGAATGAACCGGCCAAGACGCTAGACTTCAGCATGATAACACACTCTCCCAGGTTCGTCATTTAAAACTGGAACACCTTCCCAGAAGATCGCTATGCCCAAGGCGGCAGTTGCTCCTGCGCGCTTCCCTCGTAGGAAAAACCCCGCCCCCAGTATACGTCGAAGTTCAAGGCATGCATCACCTCGTCACCAGACGAGGTGATGTACATGGAACATTTATCTTCATCTTCGGATGGGGATGTGAGTAGGTTAGATAGAATCTCGCTGCTTCTAACCTAAACCTCAGAAGTCTCCACCCACACTATGGCACTGTTACAATGGAACTGTAATGGTTATGATAGGCATCTTGCTGAGCTGCGCCAGCTCATTAGCGAGAATTCGGTGAGTATAGTCCACATTCAGGAAACAAATTTCAGGCTAGGTCATCATACGGTCTTGAGAAATTTTCGACTATACTCGACAGAACGACATTATGTTGATAGAGCTTCCGGTGGTGTTAGTATTTTTGTCCCTTCTGGTATCTACAGCGAATAGATTTCACTAAGAACCCCGCTGGAAGCTGTAGCAGTGCGCGTTCCGCTGCCAGTCATAGCGACAGTGTGTGTTTAATTTCCACCAGACCAGCCTCTTATTATAAATGTCACTGATCTTATGGATCAGCTTCAACCTCCTTTCCTCTTCTTGGGAGGTTTCGACGCCTATCACCCTATATGGGGCTCTGAAGCACCTTGCCCCAGGGGAAGGGAGTTGGAAACATTAATAAGAGTTGGATTTATGTATTTTGAATACAGGAGAACCAACTCATTTCAGTGTATGTTACGGCACATAGTCTTGCATAGACGTCAGTTTATGCAAACCGAACGCTGGTTCCCCTGTTTCGGTGGAATACACACGATGATCTGTGACAGTGATCTTGTTCCTTTCTTACTTTGTTGAAACAGAAATCCGCCGAGGCTCCTCGATGGATTCTTAAACATGCTGATTGACCAGAGTTTACATCACTAGCTGTTTTTTAATGACGAGACCAGGTGGAGCGTAGACGGCGATATCAATTACATAACTCCTGTTTCTTTTGCTTCTGCTGAGAAGCCCATTCCCTCCTTTTTCAGGGACTTCTCGTTGAAAACTCGTTCCATGGTGGAACGAAGCAGTTGCAGCAGTTATCAAAGAACGCCGTTGCGCTCATAAACGTTATCGTAGGCAGCCTATTGTGGCCAAGTTGGTAACATATAAAAAAAAACTCCGCGCCTTGGCGCGAGTTCTTGTTCGCCAAAGAAAGCTTCGTGGGAGGGATGTGTCGTCTATGACGTCACATACCCCATCTCATGTGTGGACTGAACTTCGACGTATTTCGGGTATCCAAGGATCATCTTCTGTACTGGGAATTTCCATTGCAGGCAGTGTCTCACTGAACCACTCTCGACTGCTAACCATCTAGCTAGTCATTTCCCGGATGTGTCTGGCTCTGGGAATTACCATCGTGATTTCCTCGCCCTGAAGCGGGAGGCAGAACGTAATCACTTTAGTTTTGCCACTCAAGCTTCAGAGGACTATAACGTGCCCTTTACGGAATGGGAACTCCGCAGTGCCTTGGCGTTTTGCAAGGACGTGTCTCCTGCGCCAGCCAATGTCCATAACCAGATGTTGAAACACCTTAGTGAGGATAGTCTATTATATCCCCTTCGTGTGTTCAACAGAATCTGGATAGAAGGTGAGTTTCCGTCTCAGTGGTGAGAGGGCATAGTCATTCCTGTCCTCAAGCCTGACAAAAATCCCAATTATGCAGGAAGCTATAGATACATTTGTCTTACCGTTTGTGTAAGCTATTTGAGAGGATGGTAAATCAGACTTGCGTGGTGTCTGGAGAAACAAGGACTTTTGTCAGAGTACCAATGTGGTTTATGAGCCAATCGCTCGACCACTGACCACCTGGTACGCCTGGAGAGTTCTATCCGGGATGCATGTCTCCGGAAACAGCGTTTGGTGGCTATTTTCTTCGAATTAGAAAAGACCTGCGACACCACATGGCGATATGGTATCCTTTCAGTCCTGCATCAATAGATATTTCGAGGTAACTTACCGGTATTTATTGCGAATTTCTTATCCGTCTATTTCGTGTCCGAGTTGGGAGGGCATAATAAAATGGAGTCCCACGGGGATCGGTTCTTAGTGTCACTGTTCGCGATTGCTATAAACGCTATTGTCGCTGCTGCTGGTTCATCTGTAATACTGTCGCTATATGTGGACGATTTTGCTCTGCATTACAGCTCGCACAATATTGACAGTCGCAGATCGAAAATTACAGCAAGCTATTTGGAGAGTAGAACAGTAGAACATGGCTTTCGGTTTTCAACCGCAAAGACCTCTGTTGTACACTTTAGCCGGCAGTGCACTCTTTACTTCCATCCTGAGCTTTATTTAGGAAATGTCGCTCTTCCCGTAGTTGACACTTACCGATTTCTTGATCCTTTTCGATAGGAAATTATCGTGGGATGTGCGGCAGTTAAAAGTGCAACGCACGAAGTTGAATATCTTGAATTTACTTAGCAGCACTAATTAGGAGGCTGACCGGACGGTATTCCTAAGATTTTTATAGGACACGCATATATTAAAGGTTAGACTACGGCAGTGCAGCATATGGATCAGCAAGGCAAAGCGTCCTTGCGGAACTGAATAGTATCCAGCACAGCGGGGTTAGGTTGGCGACAGGAGCTTTTCGTACAAGCCCCATTGCTAGTCTGCTCGCTGAATCTGGTGTGCCGCCTTTACACCTGAGACGCCAGCAAATGTTTGTCCTATGCTGCAAATTTGAAACAGATGCCACTTCACCCAAGCTATCCTTGCGTATTGCACAATGGAAACCGTCAGCTGTACGATGCTTATCCTCGAGCAAAGCGGCCGGTTGGAATACGCTTGGATAGTAGACACAGATTGTTGGATGTACCTTCGGTTCCCCTCGTCGTCAACCAACCAACTGGGGTACCTTCGTGGATAATACGACGACCTGAAATAATCCTGGATCTGCACACTGGCCCAAAGGAAAATACGGACCCTTCGATTTATCGGAGGCTCTCCCTGTCCGTTGTTGGCTGGTATCCCAGATTCAGTCGTCGTTTATACGAATAGTTTGAGGGCAGAAACGAAAGTGGGCTGTGCGTTCGTTGTCGACAATGATAGGTTTCTTTCTGCTCTCTCGGAAACCTGTAGTGTGTACACAGCAGAGCTCTATGCTGTCTGTGAAGCTCTGCAGTACGCACTGTCCAATTAGCGCCGAAACTTTCTTCTGTGTACTGACTCCTTCAGCTCGCTAGTCTATTGATACCCGTTTCGCTCGGCACCCTCTGGTGCAGCGGATCCGGGACCTGCTGGCTGGGCGTTCGGATGCCGTCACCAGAATCACTTTTATGTGGCTCCCAAGCCACATGGGTGTAGAGGCAAACGAGTTAGCAGATAAGGCTGCCAAGGAGGCAGTTACACTGCCCCCGTTGCCTTACAAGGTTCCAGCAGGTGATATTCGCTCTCAGCTGAGACATTTGGTTATGTCCCATTGGGAGATGGAGTGGCAGGCCACTCCACTTCTAAATAAGCTGAGAGCGATTAAAGGTACAACGAAGGTATGGAGGACTTCCCTTCGGGCTTCTTGGAGGAAAGCAATGGTATTATGTAGTCTAAGAATCCGCTACGCTATAGTCACGCACTCCTATTTACTGAAAGGAGAACCCCCTCCGGCGTGAACTTGCGGCGACCATCTTACCGTGGTACACATCCTTACATATCTGTACTTCCAGGCAATGTCTTACTCCATTGTCACTCGTTTTTTCTATAATTCTATTATAAAAGAAGGCATTGCGAATTAGATCCACTGATTGTTTTAATCTCATCATTTTTCATCACCATTTATTTTAAACTCTAGTCAGTGGATACATTTTAAATTTTAAAATTTTAAATATCATATTTCGTCCATCTCGTGCCATTAGGGGCCGATAACCTTAGATGTTAGGCCCCTTTAAACAAGCATCATCATCAGTACTTAATCTTACATAGCAGGTACGGTACCCGGCAACCTTCTCAACCAGTTGCCTTGTGGAGTGAGATTTTTCAGAGATTTGTGCAATACGAAAATATCGTTCCTGAAAATATTTGTCTATTGAATTAAAATTAAATTATTCTTTATCTATATAAAATAACTTGTCCTGACTGACTGATTCATCATCGCCGAGCCAAAACTACTGGACATAAAGAAATTAAATTTTGGGGATACTTTCATATTAACATGTGCCCACTAAGGGAGAATTCTTGGATATTTCTTCGCTAAGGGGGTGAAAAGAGGGGCGGATTTTTAAAATGAGGATATCTATATCTCAAACTAAAGTTCACACACGTAAAAATTGGTATTTGGAGTCTCCTTTAAAAATAAACACGTATTTATTTTGTTTTCGGAAAATCTCAATAGGAGGGGTGAGAAGGGGTAAAAAAAAGGGGTTGAATGCCTTTAATGAGGATGCTTATATCTCAAAAACTGAAGATATTACAGACCTGACAATTGGTATTTTGGATCTCCTTTAAAAATAAACATGTATTTTTCGTTTTTGAAGAATCCGAAATAGTGGGGAGTTAAAAAAGGGGGGTGAATTTTTAAAATGAGTGTATCTATATCTCAAAACTTTTATCTCAAAACTTTAAAAGTTTACAGATCTAAACATTGATATTTA
The DNA here is from genome assembly GCF_040414725.1 of Anabrus simplex. Classification (NCBI taxonomy): domain Eukaryota; kingdom Metazoa; phylum Arthropoda; class Insecta; order Orthoptera; family Tettigoniidae; genus Anabrus; species Anabrus simplex. The sequence continues at coordinate 464,424,655 of NC_090267.1, forward strand.
GAATCTCCCTTAAAAATAAATGCGTATTTTTTGTTTTCTGAAAATCCCAACAGGAGGGTTGAATGCCTTTAATGTGGATACTTATATCTCAGAAACGGAAGATATTACAGACCTGAAAATTGATATATGGGATCTCCTTTAAAAATAAACATGTATTTTTTGTTTTTGGAAAATCCAGTTAATGGGGGTTAAACAGGTGTGACAAATTTAGAAAGAATATATCTACAGTATATCTCAGAAACGTAAAATGTTACACACGCAATAATTGGAATTTGGAATCTCCTGTAAAAGTAAAGAAACAAAGGTGATTTGCTTTTGGAAACTCCACTTAAGGGGAACTAAAGACGGTGAAATTTTAAGATGAGAATTTCTACAGTATATCTCAAACTTAAAATGTTACAGAAGTGAAAAATTGTATTTTTATCTCTTAAAAATAAAGAAACGTGTATTTTTAGTTTTCGGAAAAAACACTTGGGTGGGGTGGGGGGGGGTAAAAGTGACTGAAAATGGGGTTGAATTCTTTTAATTTAGGATACTGATATCTCAAAAACTGAAGATGTTACAGATGTGAAATTTCGTATTTGGAATCTGCTTTGAAAGTAAAGAAATAAGTCTTCTCGGAAAATCCAATGAAAGGGGGTGGGGAAGAGGTGAATGAATTGAAAAATTCAATTCATTTTTTGAGGATATTTACATCTAATAAAATCTTAAGTTGTTACAGACGCGAAAATTGGTATTTAGGTCGCCTTTAAAACAAAAACCCGCGTTTTTTTTGGGGGGGGGGAATCATCTTGGTGGGGGGGGGGGGTGTAAGGACACATATCTCAAAAACTGAAGATGTTAGAGTCGTGATATTTGGTATTTATAAGATCCTTTAGTATTAAAGAAACAAGTATTTTTTTTGCCGGAAAATTCACTTAAGGAGGGGGAGTGTGAAAGGAAGTGAAAAAAGTGAATTATTTTTATCAGGATACTTATATCTGAAAACTGAAGGTAACAGACGTGAACACTGATATTTGGAATCTTCTTTAAACATAACGAAACAAGCCTTTTGTGTGTGTGTGTGTGTGGGGGGGGGGGGTATAAATAAACTTAACGGTAGTGGGGTGAAAAAGGTGAGACCAATTGAATTTACTGTTCATAATGTACTTATATGGAGCCTCCGTGGCTCAGGCGGCAGTGCGCTGGCCTATCACCGCTGGGTTCCGTGGTTCAAATCCCGGTCACTCCATGCGAGTTTTGTGCTGGACAAAGCGGAGGCGGGACTGGTTTTTCTCTGGGTACTCCGGTTTTCCCTGTCATTTATTCCAGCAACACTCTTCAATATCATTTCATTTAATTTGTCATTCATTAATCGTTGTCCCAGAGGAGTGCGACAGGCTTTGGCAGCGGGGCACAATTCCTATCCTCGCCGTTAGATTGGGGCTTTATTTATTCATCCCATTCCTGACCCTGTCGTACGACTGGAAACAGGCCGTGGATTTTCAGTGTACTTTTTCTGATCATAAAACGATCATTTTAAATCTTTCCTGGGTTCTTTTTCATGAGCCATCTTTTCCTTTGGAGAACGTTCTTAGATTACAGTACAGTAGATTCTCCTGGCATATAAAAAAAATTAAACACAGTTCAAATAAACGATAGGAATGAGATTGACCGTGCAATTGTTGCACGGAAGTATGTCATTCGTATCGCCAGAAATCCCGCGCACTTGCCTACGCGCGACAATAGTGCTGGTCACATTTTCAGCAATGACAAGGACAGATGTAGTTTATCGCCATGTAGCGGTCTTGCATCTTGCTGTGGGGTCCAGAACATCTATATATATAAAATAAGAGTTTTGTCTGTACATTGCTCAGAATTTGGAAATAATGGTATTTCTGTATCGCCCATATCCATAGTAACAAGGAAATACAATTTTTACTCTTCCATAATGTCTGTCTGTACACGCATCACGAGAAAACGGCTGAAGAGAATTTAATGAAAATCGGTATGTGAAGTCGGAAGATGAGCCACTACAATCTAGGCTATAAATAATTTTACTCACGCTGAGTAAAATGGTAGTTTAGGGGAAGGCCTAAAATTTAATTCTCAAATATTTATATTATTAGTGGTCCTATCGATAAATACTACATAACTAAAGTTTTATAGAATTAAATTTCCGATCATTTATGTCATACATTGTTATCGTACCGGATTGATAACACAGATATTCATGAATTTGTATTTTTGTTGCCAAGTCCATATCAATGCCGAGCCACGAGAAAATGGGTAAACAGAATTTAATGAAAGTCGGTGTATAGAGTCGGGGAATAAGAAACTACAGTCTAAGTTATGAACAATTTTATTCGCCTAAAATTTAATTTTTAAATACCTATGTTATTGGTCCTATCGAAAAGTACTACACAACAAAAGTTAGAGAATACAATTTCCGACCATTTGTTTTATTCAGTTTTAACGTACCGACTATGATAAGAGTGGTATTTCAGAGTGGGAAGGAAACGAAATGTGAAGGCCTACAATACTGAAAACGTATTACATTGATCAACAATAGGATTACATTGACCATTGTTTGTTGTGATGTTCTTTGTCTCATTATGCTGCCGCTCAACTCAGATTGGATTACTGCTGCGTACTGAGTATAACAGCCTGACTGAATATTGGTGGGTAATAGCTGGGGACTTAAAAAACTTTCTTCTTTAGCATGCCATTCCTCTGGATCCTACATTTTCTGATACCGTACTGCTGGTACGTAAGACTGGTTCATAATATTCTAACTATTCGATCCCTACTCTGACGCACTGGTTTGAATGAGCAGTGTGCATACTTAAGGCAGAGGCTCGCTTAGTAGTAGTAGTAGTAGTAGTATGAACTGGACAATTTAGGCCTATTCTAAATTATAGCACCACAATTCACTAACTCAAAATTCAACCCTGAAAAGAGCCGTTTCTTGAGAAAAGCTTCTTCCTTTTCACTTTTATTAAATTCTACATTCATTTTGTTTGAAATTAGCAGTGAAGAGGGGGGTTTCTCCTGGCTTGGAGGAAAAATTTACCTCCAAGTCAGATAGAATTTTCCGCCGCCTGTGTAGTGAACTGACATTTTCTGACTCATCGGGTACTCCTAGGAAACAGATCAGTAAACGAGTGTAGCTTTTGCCCTGGGAGTCTCCACTATTCGACACTCCCACCCGGCCGAAATAAGACGGTGTGTTCACGGATCACGGCTGTCTGAGGCTTGGTCATTCCAGCTCTGAAACTTTGGACTGTTAGTTCGGCAGCGTAGTACTGTTCGTTAAAAGTAAGAAAATGTGTGCTTTTTTATTTGATCGAGTATTTCATATGAAAACATTGCTTTTAATCACGCCATTCCTACTGACGTCATTGTAATAACCTATGTTCATTTAAGTTGGGAAAACTACTAAAACGGTCTTTCTGAGGATGTAAAAAGGCAGGTGGAGAGTGAGTGTCTGCCATTATAATAAATACTCCCCAACCTGATTGTGACTGATGGTAGGAAAGGGGGCCTACCATTACAATGAAATTTCCCTAACCCAGTTTTCATATGAGAAAATACATTTGGTGACTTCCCCGTCGCGTTTCTAGGGAAACGTTAAGTGCTATGCAATTTAGTACAATTTTGCTCACATGTACACTACCTAACCTATAATTCTGTATACAGTGTAGAATTTCGTAGCCAAGCGCGGGTACATCAGCTAGACAATAATAATAATAATAATAATAATAATAATAATAATAATAATAATAATAATAATGTTCTGGACCATCGTCAAAATGTGCGGCCCGCCCTGGAAACGGGTCCTGGACGGGTAATGACTAAGAATGTAGTCCGGCCGCGGGTTCAGTACCGCCAAGGTACCCAAGACGACACCACGCTGGATCTCCTCAAGGATTTGTTCCATATTAAAAATGCTTATAGGAAAAGATGGCAAAGATTTAGAGACCCAACTTACCGGATAGAATACCTGGACCTAGGCCGGGAAGTACGAAATCGATTTCTGAAAAGAGAGATTGATAAATGGGAGGAACTTTGCCGTAATCTCACAGAAAACGAGTCAGATCACGAATTTTGGCGGATTATAATTATATAAAACATTAAGCATTCAATTATAAATTTCAGTATTCAGTATATTACCGTAGCGAAGCCGGTGTATTTTGCTAGTTATTAATATAGTACATCGGAATTGTATTCCATTTCCATTGATTAAAAGTGTATATAATAGTAGATAATATCCATAACTTAAAAAGGCAGAAAAATAACTGGTCCTAACTTCCCAAATGTACGGAAACATGTTTATCTCTATTTGACTCTTCGATAAATCCACCCAAATTAAAAAAATGCATTTTTCCTAACTTCCGGGCTGTACTAATAACTTAGCGTGATAATCGCAGCTGCGGACTTTGACTGGCTTTCGACACGGTTATCTGCTAGAAGCGACCGGCCGTTCCGTATGGAGCAGTTTCGCAAAGGAAAAATTACCCTGCCTAATGCAATGCTCATAATTAGGAAAATATTTAGTGTTTTTGTTTACTCCGGTCTAGAAAGCAAAGAATAACGGCAGAGGATTCGTCATGCTGATCACACGTCTGCAGCGGTCGCTTGGTAGGCCACGCCCCTTCGTGGCTCTTGTGAGTGTGTGTGAGAGAGATTTTACATTCAGAATTATCAAACTGGTATTAGATGAGCAGCATGAAAGTAATGAGGCCAGAACACAATTTGTGTTTGAGGACACAGCACCCTTTGTCCTTTTCATTTCTTTCACTGTGCCTTCGAGATATCTTCACGTCCGCTCATTCTAAGCACATCTTCCTCTTTGTGCATTAGACACCAGTAGATCTGAAACGTCCGCGTTACGAATGAGATAAGATATCAACAGTACGTCCACATCCTGGGTACAAAAGACGGCTACAGCTGCTGTTATCAGTGATAATGACAACTAGTGGGCGTTTCCGATCCTTGCCAAGTTACAGGAATAACGTGATGCTTGACGACGGGAATTAATAATGGGACGTCTTTATATTAGGAATTAAATCCTGCGAACTACAAAAGATCAAAAAATGTAAAATCACTGTCATTCTTGGCTAAGGAATAATTCGCTTCTTTTTTAGGGCACAGCAAACGGCTAGCAGAATTGTCGGTGACCTCTCGGTAGATGAATCTAGAGATGGTCGGTTTGTCTACTTGTTAGTTCGTTCCCGATAGGCTCGAAGATTACTGGACAGAGTGAACTGAAATTTGGTAAGGATATAGCTTCGTTAGCTTGAAATCCTGAGTCACGCAAGGGATACTTATGATTTGGAAGGACAAATTTACGTTTTGAGAATTAAAATTTGAGAATGTCAGAACCACTCACGAAAATTCCCCACTCTACACGCTATGCATTCTATAACAGTGCAGTGGAGAAAAACAATTCTTTAGACTTATGTGTACCTCTAGGCCTGTTTCTACAACAATTCACAATCTCCGGGAAAACTCTCAAAATAATTTCTGATCAGGCATATGTAAGTCCTGAATTACTTTCCCTGGTTTTCCTTTTGTATTTTCGTGATTCGATCCACCCATCGCGCCTTCAGCATTCTATTGTAGGTGAAGTCTACTTCGAATTTGAAATAATTTTAATGTATTTTAAATTTCGATTGATACTTTTTTCTTAATAAATTTATATTTTAATTTTTTTATATATTTATATATTTTTAGATAATAGGTTCCTAGGTTTTTAAGAATGTCGTTTCGAGCCCCGCTGTCGGCAGCCCTGGAGATGGTTTCCCAATTTTCACACCAGGTAAATGCTGGGGCTATACCTTAAGGCCACGGCCGCTTCCTTCCCACTCATAGTCCTTTCCTATCCCATCGTCATTAGACCTGTCTGTGTCGGTGGGACGTAAAGCCAATTGTAAAAATAATTTAGTCACTAACACCGGCAATTGGAGAAACATCTCTTAAGGGTAATAAATAAATAAATAAATAAATAAATAAATAAATAAATAAATAAATAAATAAATAAATAAATAAATAAATAAATAAATACATAAATAAATAAATACATACATATTTCACACTTTCGAATTATTTGGAGGTTTTACAGGAGTATAGACCAAATTTGGGCAATTTTGCCCTGTATAAACTAAAATAACTGGTACAGGGTTGGACTTATCGAAAAATGAAGCGCACCATGTGGCCTTGAAATTACATTTTCTACTAGAGATGTCAAACGAATTTCCTTCGTATCTCAAACGTTTTTTAAAGAAAAAAGTTTTCTTGGTGTTTTGGTCTGTGATAGCCTTCGCTAATGAGTAACTGCTCTTTTCGCGCATAAATAGGGGTCACGTGGAGCAGTGTTCACCATTCGTTTCGAGTCAATCGTTTAGCAAGCCAGCTGAATGAGCGCCCCATTATGTGGAAAGAGTTCGGAGGCTACAGCTGTATTGAGTGCTAAGTGTGCTTATCCTTACGAGAACTACTATGGGCTGTACTTGATTTATAAAGCCACTTTCGTCGTTAATATATTTAGTTTCTTTGTTTTTAATATGTGTAGGTTTAGTTTTCATATCTAGTAGGTACAGATTTCAAATTTCGTTTTGCGTAGTCTTAGGATTCACATCTTTTCAGTTAACTATATATATATAACGCTAACGTGTATGCTTCACAAAACTCAAGCTGTTAAACCAGACGGAGTTAAAAGGTGCGGTTGTACCAAAATCTTCCAAATCGTCTCAATAGTATAGGAAAAATCCTGCATTTCTTGAAAAGTCAACGGAAATATATTTAATTCCAAGATCAAATCATTTAATGATCATTCCAATAATTGCAGGCGAAGGCTTGTCAATCACTAGTGATCTGCATTTAGGGCAGTCGCCCAGATGGTAGATTCCCTATCTGTTGTTTTCCTAGCCTTTTCATAATGATTGCAAAGAGTTTGGAAATTTATTGAGCATCTCCCTTGATAAGTTATTCTAATCCCTAACTCCCCTTCCTATAAACGAATATTTGCCCCAATTTGTCCTCTTGAATTCCAACTTTATCATATTGTGATATTTCCTACTTTTAAAGACACCACTCAAACTTATTCGTCTACTGATGTCATTCCACGCCATCTCTCCACTGACAGCTCGGAACATACCACTTAGTCGAACAGCTCGTCCCCTTTCTCCCAAGTCTTCCCAGCCCAAACTTTGCAACATTTTTGTAACGCTACTCTTTTGTTGAAAATCAGCCAGAACAAATCGAGCTGCTCTTCCTTGGATTTTTTCCAGTTCTTGAATCAAGTAATCCTGGTGAGGGTCCCATACACTGGAACCATATTCTAGTTGGGGTCTTACCAGAGACTTATATACCCTCTCCTTTACATCCTTACTACAACCCCTAAGTACCGTGATAACGATGTGCAGAGATCTGTACCCTTTATTTAAATCATATTTATCCTTATATTAAGACCTAGGTACTTACAATGATCCCCAAAGGGAACTTTCACCCCATCAACGCAGTAATTAAAACTGAGAGGACTTTTCCTATTTGTGAAACTCGAAACCTGACTTTTATCCCCGTTTGTCATCATACCATTGCCTACTGTCCATCTCACAACATTATCGAGGTCACGTTGCAGTTGCTCACAATCTTGTAACTTATTTATTACTCTGCACAGAATAAAATCATCTACAAAAATCCTTATCTTCTTTACACATCATTGATATATATAAGAAAACATAAAGGTCCAATAATACCGCCTTGAAGAATTCCCCTCTTAATTATTACAGGAACAGATAAAGCTTCGCCTACTCTAATTCTGAGTTCTGTTTTCTAGAAACTTAGCCACCCATTCACTCTTTTGTCAAGTACTTAGCAGGTTGCTAAGCGACTAACACTTTAATTTTTTATTACCACCTGTCAAGCCAGAGTATACACTTCCTGTTATGATGGAGGAATACTATCACTATCCTCTATTAGATATTCTTTGATTCTCTGACCTTCCCCAGCTTCTGAATATATTCAACAGATGGCAGAATGTTCCTAATATAACTTGCATGCTGCTAAAAGAAAAGTCGACGTACGAACAGACGGGAAGGTATAAAGTCGATCAAGCCTTCTGTATGACTATTAATAAAACGCAGAGAGAAACGCTTGAAAAAGTGTGTAATCTACTTACTTGAACCAGTATTTAGCCTCGGCCAATTGTATGTTGCACTATCTCGAGCAAGATCGCTTGAAAATATTAAGATCCAGATACGACCCAATGGTCGAATCGCAGAGGATATTGTATGGAAAGAAGTGTTATAAACTAAATTACGAATTAATTATGTAGCGGTATTAAATGTTCATAAAACTAATGAAAAGAGCAGGCAAAACAATACGATTGCGACAGGCATATCAAGACGTGTTTTCTGACCTATTTATAAGGAATGCTGCAGAGTAGCACGGGTCCACTAGTTTTAATTATCTGTATTCTTTAGTTTCGTTTTTATTTATTTTATAAATAGAATTTAAACATGTTTATATTTCTAAAAAAATATTCAATGTTTTTAGAAAGTGTGATTTGATAGAATCTGATTTTTCAAGAATAAAATACACTATTCTTTGTTTATTACTGTGTTTTTAACAGGTCTGTTGTGTTTTACAGGCAAGGGCGGCCGTACCTTATGTGCTGAAGTGCTGCAGCACACTGCCTGTTGGAAAAATAAATTAGTCTAAAAATATTATCTACAATCAAATACAGTGCATTGAAAAAGACGTCAGCCAAATAATAGGAAATTATTCAACTCCCCTCACAACCACTTAACTACTGGTGCGCTTCACGCCGGGTGCTGTGCGACCACAGCTCAGCGAGAATTTCTAAGCTTTTAGCCGGAAACCAGGAACTCTGCCTTTTGCGCATGCGTGCCCAACGTTTCCGATACAAAGAGAATGTGTCCCGATAAGCTGTGGAAACAACAGCCAAGACATCACTTCACAGCGATTCTTCGTTCGACCAGAGAGGCACTAGCACTAGTCACACTTGCATTACGACCGATATGAGAAGGTGGCAGGTAGCACCCTCTTGACTCAGCGGTAGTATTTAAGAGGGGATCGCTCAAAGCAAACGGGAAAACAAAATACTGTAGAGCTGTTCCCGCCAAGTCTTTTAATACCAAAGAGGATAGAATACTCCCAAATTGCCTATTCCGTAGCCACATTTGTAAATCTATGAACTATAAAAAAATTGTACTTTTTATGTTATCAAAATAAGGACATGATATTGTGATTTTCTTTAATTAAAAATGTCTAGTTTATATTATACTTACATACATTATCATTATAGACTGTTATGCCTTTCAGCGTTCAGTCCGCAAGCCTCTGAGAATTTACTAAACGTCGCCACAATCCTCGATTTGCAACTAGTGTTGTGGCCTCATTTAGTTCTATACCTCTTATCTTTAAATCGTTAGAAACAGAGTCTAACCATCGTCGTCTTGGCCTCCCTCTACTTCTCTTACCCTCCATAAGAGTCCATTATTCTCCTAGGTAACCTATCCTCCTCCATTCGCCTCACATGACCCCACCACCGAAGCCGTTTTATGCGTACAGCTTCATCCATAGAGTTCATTCCTAAATTAGCCTTTATCTCCTCATTCCGAGTACCCTCCTGCCATTGTTCCCACCTGTTTGTACCAGCAATCATTCTCGCTACTTTCATGTCTGTTACTTCTAACTTATGAATAAGATATCCTGAGTCCACCCAGCTTTCGCTCCCGTAAAGCAAAGCTGGTCTGAAAACAGACCGATGTAAAGATAGTTTCGTCTGGGAGCTGACTCTCTTCTTTACTACACCTTGATTCAATCTCTCTTACTATATTACCATCCTGGGTTTGACACTATAAAAACATAACATGTGATATTGCATTACGCCGTTGCTGGTTTATTTCAATGATGTTGGTAACATTGGGAAGTTCTGTTTTGCGCGCTCACACAAAGTGTTTGAGTTCGTGAATATTTTGCTATTGCAGGAGTTATTGTGTGTTTAATTATATAGTTTTATAGTTTTTTATGAGGAATGTATATATATGTGTGTGTGTGTGTGTGTGTTGGGGTTGTTTTCGTGTGTGCTCGGTGTGGCAAACTCAGTGGAGAGCATCTTGAAGACTACATACCGGCGTGTTTCTAAATATTTTTATTTTTTGGAGTGGGGATGGTTTACAGCACACAACTGATTTTCTGCACCAGCCGCCACTGGTTGCAGGCGTTATAGTGTTCGACAGGCTGAAAAGATAAGTTACTTTGTGGTGAAATGAAAATATGTTTAACGATTTTCTTTAAAAATAACTACCCACATGTATTATCAAATGAGGTTTTCAGGGGTTCGAGATATGTTAGTCGCTACGGAAATGGCTAGTCTTGACATTGGACGACTCGTAAGCTTTTACTAGCATTTCAATATTTCGTAAAATAATTTGGACATCACCAGGTTAAAATACTGTTCACGATTGCGTACCATACACATGCAACGATTTTTTAAAATAACATGGCTCTCCTACCCTCGTAGACAATCTGTTTTAAAGATATATTACACAAGTTTGAAATAATCACTGTGTTTGGCTTGTATTATTCGTGAACCAGCAAATGCTTCCCCGTACTACCTCTACAAAAACATAATTTAAACCTATATCTACCTATAATTCCCAGAATTTTTAAGAATTAGATTTAATTTTATATTTAAGAAATTAATTCTCAGAGTTTCTATTTACACATTCCTTACCTATATGCAGTACTCGGCCAGATCCTGAGCTGAATGTTCTCCGTCGTAAACTTAGTCCTGTTACGCACTCACTCCGAAGCTGCTTTGAAAAGTGCAGCGAATTACTTTCACGAAGGAAAGGATACCGATCCTCTGTTTTGTCTCTGCAGTTATACAGCCAGACTCGAACTAAGGCTAGGCCAGAGGTCAGAGAAAGATTCTCGTGAACCATTCTCAGAAGTAGTAGGATCCTTTATGTACTCACGGAGTTTCTTTCTGTGTTTAGTTTTCTGGAATACGATGCTCTTCGAGAAGTCTTATCTCTTAATTATCTGTGTACTTTGAAGCACGGTCTTCGGTTTATGGTAAGAGTTCTGGACCCAGTTTTCCTTTATTTTAATGTTCTCTATACTTCGTCTTACTTCACGATCGTCTGGTTCAATGGCTTAATGGTTAGCGTGCTGGTCTTAGGTTCAAGGGGTCCCGGATTCTATTCCCGGTCTGGTTTTAACTTTCCTATTGTTCGGGAACTGGGTGTGTGCAGTCAATGTTATATTATACTTACTGGCAGGGCTCCATTTGCCACAGGCATGCAGGTCACCTATGGGCGTTGGTTTGAACGACCTGCACCAGGCCTCTCCGAAGGCCACAGGGGTAGCGTGCCTGCCTCTTACCCGGAGGCCCCGGGTTAGATTTCCGGCCAGGACAGGGATTTTTACCTGGACCTGAGGGCTGGTTCGAGGTCCACTCAGCCTACGTGATTAGAATTGAGGAGCTATCTGACGGTGAGATAGCGGTCCCGGTCTAGAAAGCCAAGAATAACTGCCGAGAGGATCCGTCGTGCTGACCACACGACACCTCGTAATCTGCAGGCCTTCGGGCTGAGCAGTGGTCGCTTGGTAGGCCAAGGTCCTTCAAGGGCTGTAGTGCCATGGGGTTTGGTTTTTTGGTTTATAATAATAATAATAATAATAATAATAATAATAATAATAATAATAATAATTATTATTATTATTATTTATTGTTCATTGGGACCAGGAGATGACCTTGGCTAACAAATGGGGTGAGATGCGAATATAAGAACTCAACAAGAGTTCTCTTAGCCTCTCTCAGCCTAATTTTCTCCCTGTGTCCCTGTTAAGGTGAGCAACCCAGTAGAAGGTTGGGTACCAAACCCAGCGGGAATCTGTTTCAGCGAGCCGACAGCATGTAGAGGACAGTGGAAGGCAACGGGAAACAACCACTGGTATTATCTCCCAAGACGTTCATGTGATGGACCTCTTTTTAAGATTCCGGACGTAAAGATTCCCTTCATTCGGATCTCCCGAAGGGGTATACAACGAGGTTTTCCAAGTATGGAATGAAGAGTTATTGCGGATAGGGACGTGGAATGTTCTAACCCTTCTACAGGAAAGAACATTAGAAAACGCAATTGAGATCAAGAGAAATAATTCGGATGAACTTGGAATGTGTGAAGTGTGGTGGAGTGGATGTGGAGAACTAGAAAGCGGTGACTTTCTAATGTACTATTCGGCTGAAGATAAAAAATGACAGGAGTTGGAATATTTATTGGAAAACTACTGAAGAATCAAGTTATGAAGGTTGAATATATCAATGGAAGAATTATAAGACTGAAAGGGAAGATTTCGTGATCATACAAGTTTATATGCCGACCTGTAATCATTCTGATGAAGAGGTAGGAGAGTGTTACGAGAAGATAGATCAACTCGTCGAGAAAGAGGAAAAGAATTCATGTATTGTTGTAATGGGTGATTGGAATGCTGTTGTTGATCAGATGGTACGACTATTGGTAAATTCTGATTGGGAGACAGATATGAGAGGGGAGAAAGATAGATAGAATTCTGTAATGAAAATTGCATGGTGGTTGGAAACAGTTTGACAACCACAAAAGAAGGTATACTTGGATATCTCGATTAGATGACAAGAAGTATCAAACTGATTACATATATGATACAACGAACAGAAACTGCCTGAAGAATGCTAAATGTTACTCAGGAGCAGGCATTTATCAATCAATGAATGAATGAATCAATCAATGAATCACAACAGATCTGCATTTAGGGCAGTCGCCCAGGTGGCAGATTCCCTATCTGTTGTTTTCCTAGCCTTTTCTTAAATGATTGCAAAGAAATTGGAAATTTATTGAACATCTCCCTTGATAAGTTATTCCAATCCCTAACTCCCCTTCCTATAAACGAATATTTGCCCCAATTTGTCCTCTTGAATTCCAACTTTATCTTCATATTGTGATCTTTCCTACTTTTAAAGACACCATCCAAACTTATTCGTCTACTGATGTCATCCCACGCCATCTCTCCACTGACAGCTCGGAACAAACCAGTTAGTCGAGCAGCGCATCTCCTTTCTCCCAAGTCTTCCCACCCCAAACATTGCAACATTTTTTTAACGCTACTCTTTTGTCGGAAATGCCCAGAACAAATCGAGCTGCTTTTCTTTGGATTTTTTCCAGTTCCTGAATCAAGTAATCCTGGTAAGGGTCCCATACACTGGAACCATACTCTACTTGGGGTCTCACCAGAGACAAATATGCTCTCCTTTACATCCTTACTACAACCCCTAAATACCCTCATAACCATGTGCAGAGATCTGTACCCTTTATATACAATCATATTTATGTGATTACCCCAATGAAGATCTTTACTTATATTAATACCTAGGTATTTACAATGATCCCAAAAGGGAACTTTCACCCCATCAACGCAGTAATTAAAACTGAGAGGACTTTTCCTATTTGTGAAACTCACAGCCTGACTTTTATCCCCGTTTATCATCATACCATTGCCTACTGTCCATCTCACAACATTATCAAGGTCATTTTGCAGTTGCTCACAATCTTGTAACCTATTTATTACTCTGTACAGAATAACATCTGCGAAAAGCCTTATCTCTGATTCCACTTCTTTACACATATCATTGATATATATATGTAAGAAAACAAAGGTCCAATAATACTGCCTTGAAGAATTCCCCTCTTAATTTTTACAGGGACAGATAAAGCTTCACCTACTCTAATTCTCTGACTTCTATTTTCTAGAAATAGAGCCACCCATTCAGTCACTTTTTTCTAGTCCAATTGCACTAATTTTTGCCAGTAGTCTTCCATGATCTACCCTATCAAATGCCTTAGATAAGTCAATTGCAATACAGTCCAATTGACCTCCTGAATCCAGGATATCTGCTATATCTTGCTGGAATCCTACAAGTTGGGCTTCAGTGGAATAACCTTTCCTAAACCCAAACTGCCTTCTATCAAACCAGTTATTAATTTTGCAAACATGTCTAATATAATCAGAAATAATGCTTGCCCAAAGCTTACAAACAATGCATGTCAAACTGACTGGCCTGTAATTTTCAGCTTTATGTTTATGACCCTTTCCTTTACATACAGGGGCTACTATTTCAACTCTCCATTCATTTGGCAAAGTTCCTTCATGAAAACAATGATCAAAGAAGTACTTCAGATGTGGTACTATATCCCAACCCATTGTCTTTAGTATATCCCCCTAAACCTTATCAATTCCAGCTGCTTTTCTAGTTTTCAACTTTTGTATCTTACTGTAAATGTCATTGCTGTCATAGGTAAATTTTAATACTTCTTTAGTATTAGTCACCTCCTCTATCTGGACATTATCCTTGTAACCAACAATCTTTACATACTGCTGACTGAATACTTCTGCCTTTTGAAGATCCTCGCATACACACTCCCCTTGTTCATTAATTATTCCTGGAATGTCCTTCTTGGAACCTGTTTCTGCCTTAAAGTACCTATACATACTCTTCCATTTTTCACTAAAATTAGTGTGGCCACCAATTATGCTTGCCATCATGTTATCCTTAGCTGACTTCTTTGCTAGATTCAATTTCTTAGTAAGTTCCTTCAATTTCTCCTTACTTCCACAGCCATTTCTAACTCTATTTCTTTCCAACCTGCACCTCCTTAGTCTCTTTACTTTCCTGTTATAATAATATTTACCATTCTTTACCACCTTTAAAGGTACAAACCTATTTTCACATTCCTCAGCAATTGCTTTAAACCCATCCCAGAGTCTGTTTACATTTTTATTTACCGTTTTCCACCGATCATAGTTGCTTATGCCTGTTTTATCAGCCATATGGTACTGCCTAAGAGTCCTACTTTTAAGACCTTCCTTTCTTTCACATTTATTTTTAATTACCACAAAAACAGTTTCGTGATCACTAATACCACCTATTACTTCGGTTTCTCTATAGAGCTCATCTGGCTTTACCAGGACCACATCCAGAATATTCTTCCCTCTAGTTGGTTCCATCACTTTCTGAATCAGGTACCCTTCCCAAATTAACTTATTTGCCGTTTGTTAGTCATGCTTCCTGTCGTTCGCATTCATTCCCAATTGACATTTGGTAAATTGAGATCACCCGCTACGATCACATTCCTTTCTTTATAGTTTCCCACATAGCTGATTATCTTATCAAATAATTCTGAATCAGCATCTGCGCTACCCTTTCCTGGTCTGTACACTCCAAAGACATCAAGTTGTCTATCTTTAGAAAAGAGCCTTACCCCTAGAATTTCGTGCTTGTCATCTTTAACTTTTTCGTAGCTTACAAATTCGTTCTTTCACAAGAATGAATACTCCCCCTCCTACCATTCCTATCCTATCTCTACGATACACCCTCCAGTTCCGTGAGAAAATTTCTGCATCCATTATATCATTTTTCAGCCATGATTCAACTCCTATTACAATATCTGGTAAGTATATATCTATTAAATTACTTAATTCTATTTCTTTCTTTACAATACTTCTACAGTTGAGCACTAAGTTTTATATCATCCCTACTTGATTCCCAGTTCCCTTAACACCACTCCCTATTCTGACCATCTATTAGTTGTAATTACATTGAAAATGACATGGAAAAGAAAGAGAGAAGAAATTGATATTGAGAAACTGAAAGGCAAAGACAAGTGTAGAGCTGGAGGATGAGTATCGTGACAGTAATACACTAGGAAATGAAACAGAAAATGTAGAAAGGAGATGGAATACTTTTAAAAATGGGATAAAAGAAGCAGCTAAGAAAACGCTTGGAGTCGAGGAGAGGAAATGGAAAACGGTAAATACAGAAGGAAAGTGTAACTACAGGAAGTTAAATAATGAATTAAGAGAAACAGAAAAAGCAAAACATAAATTATCAGAAAAGTGTGATGAGATAGAGCAACTGGAGAAAGAAGGGAAATCACTCGATGTACAAAGAAACAACAAATATGGTATTCAAAGAAAAAATAAGGAACAGCAATAAGGAAATAGAGGCTAGATGGCACAATATGTGAATCCCAAGAAATAATGAAAAGGTGGGAAGAACACACAGAATGGCTATATGATCGGGACAACCCACCAAATGAACAACTTTAGAGAAGGAAGATGCGGTTAAAGGGGATGATAAAGGGGAAACCATACTCAGAAGAGTGATCGAAGCAACACTGGACGAGACTAAAAATAGAAAGACAATGCAAATAGATGAGATTCCTGTTGAACTGTTAAAAGCGTTAATGAAGGAAGAAAGGAGTTGATTGGTTTATGTAATCAGATATACATGACAGGAAAATGGCCAAAGGACTTAAGTAGTGAAATCATCTTAATCCCTATGGAAAAGAGAACAAAAACATGTGAAGAACATAGGACGCAGCCAGTCTTACTGCGGAAACTCAACAGAAGGATATATGGAAAGCTGAATAACTTTATAGCTGAAGAACAATTTGGTTTCAGGCAAGGAGTTGGAACAAGATGCCACTGGGCTACTGAGGGTGAGAGGGGAGAAGTACATAGAGAAAAACAGGAAGGTTTATGCTGTATTTATTGATCTTGAAGGCTTTTGGCTGTCAGATGGGACAAATTAACGACAATCCTAAAGAAACATGGAGTTGATTGGAAGGATAGAAGGCAAATAAAGTACCAATTTGTATTTAAGCCAGAGATAAAGAGTGAGAATAGGAGGTGAGATGAGTGAAGAAATGTAATCAGGAAGAGGAGTAAGACAGGGCTGCTCTTTATCAGACACTGTTCAACGTCTATCTTGAAGAAATAATCAATGCGTTTTAATGGAAAAAGTGGAGTTTGTGTTGGAGGTAGGAGAGGAGAATGTATAAGATTTGCAGATAATATGGTTGTGATGGAAGAAAGAGAACGTGAAATAATACAAATGTTAGATGAACTCATGAAACTAGAATAATATGGAATGAGACTTAAGACCAAAAGTATGATAATTGGAGGAAGAAGTAGAAGTTGTATTAGTACAGCGGGAGAAGAAATAGAGCAAGTCAGTAACTTTAAGTATTTGGGAAGTATGATCAGATGATATCTACTGCAAGACAGAAATTAAAAAAAGGACTGCCGTGGCAAAAGAAGGCTTTAAGAGAAAATCGAAATTACTTTGTGGGCCACTGAACAAAGATTTGAGGAAAAGACTTGCGCTGTATGGCGCAGAGACGTAGACATTGCGAAAAGACGAGAGAAGATTGGAGGCACTAGATGTGGGTATGGAGGAGAATAGAACAAGTGAAATGGGAAGATCGGGTAAGGAATGAGGAGGTATTACGAAGAGTTGGAGAAGTATGTTGCAAATCATTAGCAGAAAAATGAACTGGATCGTTGAGGAGGGAATACAAGGAATGGTAAAAGGCAAACGAGGAAGAGGAAGGAAGATATCAAATGCTGGTCAATGTCAAAGGAAAGGAATATTCCGACATGAAAAACATGGCGCAGGACAGGCAAAAATGGAAGAGGTCCATCCCATGACATGACCTGCCATAAGGCAGAATACCTGGATGATTATTATCCATTTAGGAAGCTTGTGCCGGTAACATAATGCGCTGACTCGGCCTAAGAAATGAGTCTCCCTCTCGATTATCAAACTACAGATATCTACAAATATTTACGTAAATTGCTGCATACATACAGTACATATTACTTCACATCAATAGATTGTGCACAACCGGATGAACTTAACTGATAGGAAACGTTTAGAATGTTCTTTTGTTTTGCCTAAGTTGTAAATAACTCAATTCAATCGGTGAAGTTACGATACCCATTTACTTCGAACGGGTAATAGATATCCATTATGTAACGGTACTGTTTATATAAAAATAAATCAATACTACTGGAGTTGATAATGATCAGGACTGGGAATTCTAGATAAATACATATTTATTCATCAGCTACAGTTTAAAAAAGTTCATATCTTTACGAATTAGGATTTGTGGGGACTAAAAATATTTTGTTCCATATTTGTCCATATTCCCAGCTTTAGTACGCATCTTTACATATCTGAGGAAGACTTGCATATAGTTACATAATTTATCGTTTTATTTTAATTATCTTCCAGATTTTATGGTTTCAAAGCTATTCTTCCCAGAAAAAATAATTGATTTTACTACCATAAAATATTAGATTCTGTACAGTATTTATATGAAATATTCAAAGAAAATTTTACTCTATGCACTTATTTTCCTTTCTTGCTGACTTTGGCCTTGTTACTCTAGATGCTGTGACCCATATCGAAAAGGTAAAACTCTTGTTCTGTTGCTTTATTTTTGTCACTTTCGTGTTTTGAGCAATTAATCTCTTAACTGTGATCTTTAAGTACCTGTTGATTTGATTCAATATAATTCTTTACATTTTTCACCTACTTCATAAAAATAGTCCATATTTTACTCCATATATTGATCTTTCAGCCCATTGCAGGGTGTCCTTGAAAAAGTTTCCCCGGAGTATCGAAATAACATTTTTTTTCTCCTGAAGATGGATTTCCGTGGTTTCCCATTTTCACATCAGGCAAATGCCGGGGCTGTACCTTAAGGCCACGGCCGCTTACTTCCAATTCCTAGGCTTTTCCTATCCCATCGTCGCCATAAGACATATCTGTCGGTGCGACGTAAAGCAAAATAAAAATTCTTCCCTTTAACATCTGTTTGAACCGGGGATCTGAAGGCAAACAGTCCATCACTAATCCACAGAGGGAACTTAAGCGGAAAATAATGTGCATACTAATATAAACATCTGTAACACTGCTTCTACTTGTCTCGCATTGAAATTATTACCTACTGTGCGTGAATTGGAATTTGCGTTGGGGGTGTTCATTAAAGATAAGAAACTAGCCGTGGCGTGCACATTTCTTGGTGTTGTCGGTGCGAAACTGATGTAGTCAAGGAGAGGATATTCATTCGAACGTTCTACTGAAATTTTGGGGATTTTTGTTTCCACATAAAATATCCGATATATAGAATTATACGAAGAAAACTAGAATAATACGAATAGTAATAATAGTTGAGTCCGCCTCTGTGGTGTAGTGGTTAGTGTGATTAGCTGCCTCGCCCGGAGGCCCAAGTTCGATTCCCGGCTCTACCACAAAATTTTAAACGTGGTACGAGGACTGGAACGTGGTCTACTCAGCCTCGGGGGGGTCAGCTGAGTAGGAGGGGGGAGGGGGTTCAATTCCCAACTCAACCATCCTCGAAGTGGTTTTCCGTGGTTTTCCACTTCTCCTCCAGGCAAATGCCGGGATGGTACCTAACTTAAGGCCACGGCCACTTCTCGCCTCTTCTTGCCTATCCCTTCCAATCTTCACATCCCCCCCACAGTTACTCTGTTCAGCATAGCAGGTGAGGCCTCCTAGGTGAGGTTGTGGTCGTCCTGCCCAGTTGTATCCCAACCAAATGCCTCACGCTCCAGTCCACTGCCCTTGAGGCGGTACAGGCGGGATCCCTCAAAGTCCGGGAAAAGAAACCCTGGAGGGTAAGCGGGTTAAATAACAAATGAGAAAAACAAACAAAACCTGGAGCTACTGTATTTGAAGATCCGCTAGAAGTTGTACTGCGCCTACTTGTATTTTAGTTCGTCCGTTTTTTTCACAGCTTCATTGTGTTTTGTTCATTTTTTTAAAATATGGCTCGCTAAAACTTGCATAGAAACTGTGGATGGAACACGATTTTTAGAATTTTCATGACGCTCATGTAAGATATCGAAACTTGATACCATCTTTGGAACGGGCGATATTTTTCACGACCGCACAGTCACGGTGGCTCTGTATAACATGATACATTGTCTTTCAAAACTTCAGCGTGATTTAGTCTTTTGAAGGCTTTTAAAGCAAGAGTTGGTCTGTCATTTGAAATGCAGTATTTTCTCAATAAACGTACATGATCCTAAGGAACTGTTTAAAGGGTTCAATATAACAGTAATAAGAGAATACTTCACCAGTCAATTTAGAAGACATACTTGGGGAGAGTGTAGCGGAAGAAAAGGGATGCGTAGTATCAAAAGCCGCCAAATCCATTTTTAACAAAATGGAGTTACACACCGCTAGTGACAGTTTTTATCTTGAGGAATTCAATGCAAACATGATTTTGGATAAATCAAATCAATCAATACTGATCTGCATTTAGGGCAGTCGCCCATGTAGCAGATTCCCTATCTGTTTTCTCGTAGCCTTTTCTTAAACGATTTCAGAGAAATTGTAAAATTATTGAACATCTCCCTTGGTAAGTTATTCCAATCACTAACTCCCCTTCCTATAATCGACTATTGGCCCCAATTTGTCCTGAATTCCAGCATTATCTTCATATTGTGATCTTTCCTACTTTTAAAGACACTTCTCGAACTTATTCGTCTGTCATTCCACGCCATCTCTCCGCTGACAACTCGGAACATACCACTTAGTCGAGCAGCTCGTCTTCTTTTTCCCAGGTCTTCCCAGCCCAAATTTGGCAACATTTTTGTAACGCTACTCTTCTGTCGGAAATCACCCAGAACAAATCGAGCTGCTTTTCTGTGGAATTTTTTCCAGTTCTTGAATCAAGTAATCCTGATGAGGGTCCCATACACTGGAACCATACTCTAGTTGGGGTCTTACCAGAGACTTATATGCCCTCTCCTTTACATTCTTACTACAACTCCTAAACACCCTCATAACCATATGCAGAGATCTGTACCCTTTATTTACAATCCCATTTATGCGATTACCCCAGTGAAGGTTTTTCCTTATAATAACACCTAGGTACTTAGTGATCCCCGTTACGAACTTCCACTCCAACAACGCAGTAATTAAAACTTGAGAACTTTTCCTATTTGTGTAACTCACAAACTGACTTTTAACCCAGTTTATCTTCACACCATTGTCTGCTGTCCATCTCGTAACATTATCGAGGTCATGTTTGCAGTTTCTCAGTCTTGTAACTTAATTATTACTCTGTACAGAATAACATCTGCAAAAATCCTTATCTCTGATTCCACTTGTTTACTCATATCATTTATATATATATATATATATATATATATATATATATATATATATATATATATATACGAAAACATAAAGGTCCAATAATTCTACCTTGAATTCCTCTCTTAACTATTACAGGGTCAGATAAAGCTTCGCCTACTCTAATTCTGAGTTCTATTTTCTAGAAATACAGCAACCCGTCTAAACCCGACATACATAATTATTCTATTGAAATGCGTTGTCGAATGTGAGGCTGAGTTTCAATGCCCGCCAAAATCAAACACCTGTAGTGACATTCGATTTTTCGAAGCTTGTTTTGTTTGTTGAGAGAGAGAGTACGTGAGAGTCCCAGGGCGAAAACTATGCCCCTTTAATCATCGTTTTCCGAGAAACGCGGATGAGTCAAGAAAAATCTCTGGTTTTGCACTGGCTGGGGAAAAACGATCTGGCTGAGAGGTGGCATTCACCTCGCGTCAGAGAATAAACCCCCTCTTCTGAGGCAATGGGGATTAATTTAGAGTCGGAGAACTATTGAGGGAGTAGGGGGGAGACCCCCCCCCTTCTTAACATCGGCCCCTCTCAGGGTTTCAATTTTGAGCTAAATTAGTGAGAGAATATTGAATTTGGAAAATATCGAAACAATTTTGATTTCCTGTTAAAGCAGGTCGTAAGCGAATCGAAGGCCGCGATGTTTGTAACGTGCGCGGCTTCTTGGTTTTTACCTCTTTCAAGAGTAGGATGCCATTGTCGGTTGAATGGCTTAGGAGGATTCTAGCTTTGGTCAATCTGAGATCTAATAGTCAGAATACGAAGTTCGGTTCGTATCTTCCTGTTTAATTTCAGTATTGGTGCTTTGGTCATCATTCTAATTGTCTTGTTTTGAAAAACTTCCAGTTTTGAAAGTGGAGTTTTAGCAATACAACTTCAGGCCTCAAAACCATAGAGCAGGATGGGCCTAATACGTACCAGGTAAATATTTCTCTTGGTACTGGAGAGATATATTTATTTCCCAGCAGAGGTCTCAAAGCTTTCATCCGTGCCGTGGCACGTTGTAGCGCTTGTTCTGTATTGTATCTTCAGGGCAAAGTTCTGAGCATAGTTAATTCTCTATGTTTAATTTTGTTTCTCCAAGACAAAGGGGCATTATTGATACTAAGTTGACCAAATCTAGGCCGACGCTTGGTAAAAATAATTGCCTGAGTTTCAGTGAGATTTATTTTCACCTTGTTTCCGATGCAGCACTCCTAGAAAGATCCATTGTTGCGGTGCGCGGACAGCATAGTAATTTCTCCTCGTGCAGGTGCAGATGGCAATACCATCCGCGTACTGCTGGCCCCCCACTCCTTGACGGGTTGTCCCCTTGCGGGTGGGGGTGGTAGAATAACACCCACAGTATTCTCTGACTGTCGTAAGAGGAGACCAATTGGGGCCCCAAGGGCTCTGAACTTTGGAGCGTGGTTTGGCGACCACGGGGCCCTTAGCTGAGTCGTGGCATTGCTTCCACTTGTCAGGCTGCTCACTTTAATCTATCCTATCCGATCTCCCTTGCTCAGCTTAACTTTTCCGACCCCGACGGTATTAGAGCTCTCAAACCCTAGAGTCATTTTCACGCTCTTCGTGGTCCTTCTCTTTCTTTGGCTGATACCTTCATTTTTGAAGTGTCATACTCGTTCCATTTTTTGCCCTCTGATTAATGTTGTATAGAAGATGGTTGCCTAGTTGTATTTCCTCTTAAAACAATCACCACCACTTGACGGGTTGGAAAGTCGTTCACATCTAGGCCGCATAGGGTGGGGTAAAGCACTCCTCCTTGTGGAACTCCAGTTCTGAATGCCCGAGGGGTGGATTGTTCCCCCTCACAGGAAACAAAATTTCCTGTTTGTCAAATATGACTCTTATAATTTTGACAAAGTATTTAGGAACTTCACATTTAGATTATCGTGCCAGACAGTGTCGAAAGCTTTCTCTACATCGAAACATACTGATGGCACACTATGGCGTATATTGAACGATCTTGTGATATACTGTGTTAAACGCAGCGGCACGCTGAGTTGTTCCGGTCGCAGTATGTTTTGGATACCCAGGTATCCACTGAAGCGTGTGAGAAGTGTCTCGAATATTTTGATATTGTGTGATAAAAGGGTTATCTATCCTTCCCTGGTTTTGGAATGACTATCATTTTACCAGTCTTCCAAGTATCAGGGAAGTATCCCACTTTTACATGCTGAAAAAGTTACCAAAAATGTTACTGCCCTATATGACAGTGATTTAATTTTCTTGTTCGATACCCTGTCATCACCTGGAGACTACTCATTCAGGTTCTTTATAACCCTGCGAACCTCGGAAAGCTATGTCAGGAATGTCATTTATTGTCTGGGGTCCATTGTCTTATAAAAGTTGAGGCTTTTGTGCGAATCTCGCACGTCCGTAGTTTTATTTTCGAAGTGTCGAAGTCCGCCAAATCCCGGTCAGCCAATTACCGCTTTCCGTGACTTCCCAGTATGAGGTGAGGTGAGTGTGTTTACTGCTACTCCACATGGTCACACTGCTGAAGCCTATTCAGTGCGAATGACGCACATTACAACACAACATACCCGTACTTTAAAGTGAGGTTTCCAATCTTGGCGAGTTGGCCGTGCGGTTAGGGGCGCGCGGCTGAGCTTGCATCCGGGAGATAGTGGGTTCGAATCCCACTGTCGGCAGCCCTGAAGATGGTTTTCCATAGTTTCCCATTTTCACACCAGACACATGCTGGAGCTGTGCCTTAATTCCACAGCCACTTCCTTCTCATTCCTAGGCCTTTCCTTTTCCATCCTCCCCATAACACTTATTTATGTCGGTGCGCCGTAAAAGAAATTGTAAAAAAAAAAAAGAAGAAGAAATCTACAGACGAATTGCAATTTCTAAAGCACTTCCACGTCTGGTTCATGAGCAGATGTTGAAATATTTAAATGATCATTTTCTCCTAGACCCATTGCAATCTTGCTTCAAGAAGGGACACAGCACTGTAACGGCCTGCTCAAAGTGACTGAGGATGTAAGACATGCAGTGGACCTAAGGCTGGTGACAGTACGTACTCTTCTCAATTTCTGTTGCATATTTGACACAATAAATATCTAGGCTGTATTACACAAGATGAAATGTTATCGCTTTGACCAACAAACTATTAATTTCTTGTCATCGTTTCTCAAAAATTCCAAGGCCCTTTGCCTTTTATTTTAAATTCCAAGGATTTTTATTTATTTTTTACATAAACTACATTTCATCTAATTTAAAGAATTGTAGCTACCATATCTACATGGAGACTTAAACATATATTGTTACGGTTAGACTTCTATTTTACTTCAAGCTCTAAGACATCAATGCCGACCTTCTACTTAATTCCCTCAATTGATTAACCCCTCTAACAGCCAATCAGTCATTCTTGGATCTCAAAACAAATTGTTGACTACACTATGAAATGAAACTATTCCTCCATTTATACTGATTGGCCGAGTTATTCCATTCGGCTAAACTGTGTGAAATCTTGACGTGACAGTGAACAAAACTTCAAATTGCTCTGAACATAATTTAAATGTTTGTAAAAAAATCATCTGTTTACCCTCCAGGGTCGGCTTTTCCCTCGGACACAGCGAGGGATCCCACCTCTACCGCCTCAAGGGCAGTGTCCTGGAGCTTCAGACTCTTGGTCGGGGATACAACTGGGGAGAATGACCAGTACCTCGCCCAGGCGGCCTCACCTGCTATACTGAACAGGGGCCTTGTGGAGGGATGGGAAGATTGGAAGGGATAGACAAGGAAGAGGGAAGGAAGCGGCCGTGGCCTTATGTTAGGTACCATCCCGGCATTTGCCTGGAGGAGAATTGGGAAACCACGGAAAACCACTTCCAGGATGGCTGAGGTGGGAATCGAACCCACCTCTACTCAGTTGACCTCCCGAGGCTGAGTTCCAGCCCTCATACCACTTTTCAAATTTCGTAGCAGAGCCGGGAATCGAACCCGGGCCTCCGGGGGTGGCAGCTAATCACACTAACCACTGCACCGCAGAGTCGGACTTATAATAATAATAATAATAATAATAATAATAATAATAATAATAATAAAAAGATTCTTCATTCTCTTAAAAGAATCAACAATGTTTTGCCCTCGCGTAGTTACTTGTGCTTCCCGTCCTCAACTGTGACTTTATTCTTGTAGACAAAACAAAGGAACAGACTTTGAAAGTTTAGTGAGCGTTTAATTGTTGCCTTAGATTTATTTACAATCTTAATTGTGATGCATTTCACCCTACACCGTTACCTCTGTTTAATGGCTGAAACCTGATAAGTGATTAAAGTATCGCATACTGATATAGATATATTGGCTGCTTACTGAAGGCAGGCCACTATACATTTCATCACAAATATTTCCTTATACATCCGGGCAAACTTCTGGGAATAACGGGAAATGTGGAACAATGCTGTGTGTGTTGAGATGAGTTATTTGTAAGAAGGTAGGGTAAGAATATGGGACGGCAGGGAGGAAATGTTAGCAACTAGAGGCTTGTTGCTGGCAACTTTAGATTTGACTATCTCTAGATATAAATTATCTAAAAACTGAAATTACTGACTAAAATTTAAATTTTAATTAGTAGCAAAGCTAAGTTCTCTACATCGTGTAACAATCTGTTTGTATTGCTCAAGTAGTACGGTAATTAAGTATGTTTGTTTGTTTTCAGGAAGCCTGTAAGGTACTGCTGCTATGTATGCGATGTGAATGTGACTAGCCTAGAATCCCTCAGGCGGCACATCGGAATTCACAAGACAGAGCAGCCGTTTGCTTGCATACTGTGCAGGGAAAAGTTTGACAAGGTGCTTCTAAAGAAACGTCTCAATTGTGTTCATAATAAAACATGACACAAATGTATGAAAGTTCTATATATTAAGACAATAAATTTTTTATACACAAAGTGGATTTTTAAAATCATCGTGCTTTATTTTAATAAACTTTATTTTCACAACACAACCATCCCTTTTATGTACCATATTGTATTTTTCTAGTAATTTTTAGAATGTGTGTTATTTATTTCTTAGCCAGCTGATAAGAGTCCCATGGGGACCAAAAAATATCCTGGTGTTATATAAAAAAGGTCTTTCCATTACTTATTAATAGTGTAAAGTATTTCTTAACAGTGTATTGAAATGTGGGAAAATAAAATTTTCTCCTAGGAGTGAGTTTTGTGAATATATATATATGTCATTGTATGTATGTATTAAATCTCCTCCTAAACGACTGCAGTGATTTCAACCAAACTTGGTACACTTAAGACTTGGTTTTAAAGTCCGAGTTCAGCCCCCTTCAGGGTGGGGGCGAGTGGGGGAGTGATATATCAAAATCATATAAAGTACTGTCAAATCCATCCTTTTCAGAGTCGCTGAGATGAATAGTGGCACTCCAGGTTTCTTTTGACAAACAGCGTGGGGCTAAGACACCCTATGTACTCATAAGGGCGGGGGGGGGGGGGTGGTCAGACTAGGGGGGTGACATACCAAATATTCCAAAATAGTGTCGAATCCATACTTTTCGTGGTCGCTGAGATGAATAGTGACACTCCGGAAGTCCACGTTCAGCCCCCTTTGGCGGGGGGGGGGGACGAGTGATATATAAAAATAACCGAAAATAGTATCGAATCCATCCTTTTCGGGGTCGCTGAGATGAATAATGACATTCGGGATTTCTGTTAAGTCCAAGTTCAGTCCCCTTTCGGTAGGGAGCCCAGGGGGGGAGTGATACATAAAAATCGAAAATAGTGTCGAATCTGTACTTTTCAGTGTCATTGAGATGTATAGTGACACACCAGAATTTTTTAAATTTGTCTTCTATGGAGTGGGAGGCAAGGGGGGAGTGATACATAAAATAACCGAAAATGGTGTCGAATCGATACTTTCAAGCGTCGCTGAGATGAATAGTGACACTCCAAACTTTTTAAATTCCATGTTCTGTATCCTATGGAATAGGGGCAAGGGGGGGGGGGAGAGATATATCAATATAATAAAAATAGTGTCGAATACATACTTTTCGGGATCGCTGAGATGAATAGCAACACTCCGCGTTCTTTATAAGTTCACGTTCAGCCCCGTTTGATGTGGGGCCGAAGGGAGAGTGAGATAAAAATTTAATAAAAAATAGTGTCGAATCTGAGATGATTAGTAACACTCTGGATTTTTTAAAATCCAAATTCAGCCCCCATTGGGGAGGAGGCGAGGGAAGTGTGATATATAAAAATAGTCTAAAATAGTGTCGAATCCATACTTTTCGGGGTTGCTGAGGTTAATAGTGACACTCTGGATATTTTAAAAGTCCAAGTTCAGTCCCCTTTGGCGTGGGGGAAGCGAGGGGAGAGTGATATTATAAAAAATAATCTAAAATAGTGGCGAGTCCATACTTTTTGGTGGTTCTGAGATGAATAGTGACACTCCGGTATTTTTAAATTCCATGTTCAGTCTTCTGTGGGATAGGGGCAAGGGGGGAGTGATACATCAATATAATCGAAAAAAGTGTCGAATACATACTTTTCGTGATCGCTGAAATGAATAGCGACAATCCGGATTTAAAGTCCAAATTCAGCCCCGTTTGAGGTGGGGGCGAGGGGAGAGTGTGATAAAAAATTGATCAAAAATAGTGTCGAATCTGTAGTTCACGGGGTCGCTGAGATTAGTAACACTCTGGACTTTAAGTCAATGTTCAGCCCCCTTTGATGAGGAGGCGAGGGGAGAGGAATATATAAAAATAGTCGAAAATAGTGTCCAATCGGTTGTTTTCGGGAACGGTGAATAATTTATTAAACTCCGGAATTTTTATAACTTCATGTGCAGCCCTCTTTCGTAAAGGTGTGAGAAAGGGTGACCAAAGGGACCGAGATTATGGATGTATCTGTATTTTGCAGCAAAGCTAACAACTAAATTTGGTGCAAATATTACTTACTTTCTATGAAAAAAGGTGTAGGGGCAAGACACCCCTAGAAATCCTATGGGGATTGAATGAAATATAGATAAAAATGATCAATAATAGCATGGAATTCATAGTTTTAGGACTAATGTTCACACACGAGAGTCTACTCAAATTATGCCTGTGGGGCACATACACTACAAAGACGTTAGTGTGAGTCTGCTTCCCTAGTGTATATTTAGGTCGCTTCAACTTTTTCAAGCTCATCTAAATCTGAAAACATCATTCCACAGCCACGTTCATCATGTGCGCTACACACTTTTCAGATAACCAGTGGGAATGTGGGATGGTGGCACAGAATTGAACTCTTCGTTCGATGGTTCTAACAGGTGTACAGCTAAGCCTTTCAGTTATGAACATATGTCTCATCGATGACTTTATAAGCTACAGGCAGTTAGTTGTGTAAAAGTGAATATTCCGCGAAAGAGTGGTTTCAGGCATCGGAATCTTTGTAGAAATTTCCAAATCCTTATCTTAGTTTCCATATTATCAGTCTTGTCAGTTCTCCCCTGATTGTTGTACAGGTGCCTCTTGTGGAAAGTTGAAGAACTGCACGGGCCAACCACTTTTTCCTTACCCCAAACAGTCTCTTCACCACATTTCTCATCCTGCTGTACCTATCAATTGCTTCTGGCCCAGGGGCTAATGGGCAAGATGGCCGCTATACATAGGCTCTTATGGGACCATCCCACCGAGAGCTGACCAGGAGCGAATGGGCAAAAATGGCGGCTATATATAGGCTCTTATGGAGAAAGCTGGCCTAGGGTAGGATAGGCGGTATACATAGGACTTACGGAGATGGCCTAGGGGACTAATGCACAAGATGGCGGCCGTGTGCAACTTCCTAATGCCAGAGATCCAGAGGCAAGACAGCCGCTTGGGAGGTATGCTGGTGTTGAAATGGTGTATGTGTTACGTAGTGTTCTTCAAGCCAATCAGGACGCTGAAAGGTAGAAAACTGCCATTAACACCACTGCGAGGGTTGTAGCCCCGTCTGACCGAAGTGTAGCAAGTTCTCGACACCCTCTGTGAGGGCTCTAGCATAGACGTTTTATTAAAGAAATTTGGCACAAATCTCATTGCTGTCAACAGCTAACTGCACTGATAGTTACTTCATGGGTACATAGATGTCGGTGAGGAAGACACAAGTCCGGGCGAGCAATCCCAGTCCCACTCCCCAGTGTCTCGCCAGTGTTTCTCCAGAATATCGCGACTATGTTTGAAGGGAAAACCTGTATACAGCCAATTGAATGGTGGGAATATTTTGCTTAAGATAAGCTAACATTAAAATGCCTTCGGAATTTATAGTTGATTGAATTATATTAAAGGTAACAAGACCTTACACAGTGACAAGCTGCAGTAGCCAATCTATCCCAGATCCAGGAAACTAATGTTAGAAACCTGTAATCAGCCGTTCTTCGAAAGGTTCCATATGGGAATCAACATCTGTATCATCTGATGGCCAGGCAGGCATCAATTTTTGAAAATGAGTCCCGCATAGTGCATTGGGACTGCCAGGGCTCCAAGTAGCCTATGCAGTGGCCTCCACGGTATGTACTAGCCAATTTGATTTGCAATAACAAAATTTTATGATAATCCACCTGTTCAATACATTATAATGTTGTTACATTTAAACATTAGTTAAAAAGTTATGTGGGACATGTTTCACTCCCTTACAGAGCATCATCAGCCAAATCTGAATCTTAAAGAATGGTTATGTTCGTAAATTATGATTTAAGAATTATTAGACCATTTTTCACAAACTTAAAACTTACTCTATTAGAATATCATAAAATACAGAATCTTTGGAGATTTTATGCCTTAATTAAATGTGCTTAATAGGAAAGATACATTATTCTTCCACAATTTCAATGTATCTTTTCTATTAAGCACATGTAATTAAGACATGTTTCCAAAGATTCTGTATTTTATAATATTCTAATAGAGTAAGTTTTAAGTTTGTGAAAAATGGTCTAATAGTTCTTAAGTCATTATTTGGACGAACATAACCATTATTCGAGATTCAGATTTGGCTGATGTTCTATAAGGGAGCGAAATATGTCCCAAATATAACTTAACTAATGAAGATATTTTAAATGTGACATTATAATGTATTGAACAGCTGGATCATAATAAAACTTTGTTATTGCAAATCAACAAACTTCAATACGTATTAAAACATGATTAGTCACTTGCAATGTACTAGCCATGCGTCTTGGTGGATGTGCTATTTACCAACTGATGAGCCCAACTTAGCATACTGGGGTGAAACGGTGGCAACCTGGAATGAGTTAGCTGGAAAATTTTTAATGTCCAATAACCGACCAACTGTATTGGTACTAGGTTCTGCGGAGTCGTCTATTTTTAACCCCATTATTATGCATATTGTGTTTACCTTCAAAGAACGATACTCCATCAATCACTGCTGATCAACATTTAGGGCAGTCGCGCAGGTTGCGGATTCCCTATCTGTTGTTTTCGTAGCCTTTCCGTAAATGATTGCAAAGAAATTGGGAATTTATTGAACATCATCTTTGGTAAGTTATTCCAATCCCTAACTCCCTTTCCTATAAACAAATATTTGCCCCAATTTGTCCTCTTGAATTCCAATTTTATCTTTATATTGTGATCTTTCCTACTTTTAAAGACACCACTTAAACTCATTCGTCTACTGAGGTCATTCCACGCCATTTCTCCACTGACAGCTCGGCACATAGCACTTACTTTACAAGTAACTATTCTCATCTTAGAACCTGCATTTAAGATCAATTGTGATGTAAAATACAATGGTTTATTACAATAAACGTATTCAATACATAATTAGCTTAGTTAGGATTACATCATCACTGGTGTGACAGCCCTTTGTGGGCCTTGGCCTTCCCCATTCTTTCCTGTTAATTGCAGAGCTCCTCAGATTCTTCATTCCAATTATCTTTACATCCTCTCACCCCTTCTTCCCACCTTAACTTTGGTCTGCCAACTTTCCTGATTCCTTCTGGCAGTGCATTAAATATCTTCATCATTCTGTCATTAGCACGCAGCACATGTCTTACCCACTCCAACTGTCTGATATTTATTCAGTTAACAATGTTTGGTTTGTTATATAAATTACACAATTCATGATTATATCTTCTTCCACTGGGCCAAAAATTTGCCTCAAAATCGTTCTTTCAAATATACCGAGCTGTTGGTCATCAGATTTTGAGTGTCCAGGTCTCAGCACCATATGTTGATACAGGCTTTACTAAAACTTTATACTTCAGGACTTTAGTTTTCCTCAACAGCAGCTTAGACTTCAGATGTTTTCTGAGGACATGATGGCACTTGTTAGTAGACAGTATACGTTTTTTGATTTCAGAACTAACATTGTTCTTTGAATTAACTTCTGATGCAAGGTAGGTAAAGTTACACATATCATCAAACTTATACGAGCGAATTTCTATGAATGCAGACTCACTAGGGTAGTCTTTCTTGGTTACGGGCATGTACTTAGTTTTCCCTTCATTAATCTGTAAATTCATCTTTCTTGTTGCTTTTTCGAGGATTGTGGTGTTCTTGCGATTAAATCAATATCATCTGCATATGCCATAATTTGAACTGATTTATATAAGATGATTTCCCTTATATTGATACTCGCATCTCTAACAACTTTCTCCAAAGCTGTATTGAACAAAATGCATGATAATGAATCTCCTTGCCTAACTCCGTTCCTGGTCCTTAAAGCACTTCATAACATATTCTGGATCTTAATTTGATTCAGAGTATTTTCCATAGTAGCTTTCACAAGGGCGATCAATTTCTTAGGGATCTCAAACTCTTCCATTGCTACATAGAGATTACTTCTATCAATGCTGTCATAGGATGATCTGAAGTCAACGAAGAGATGGTTTGTATCAATTCAAAATTCTTTACATTTATCAAGTATCTGGCGGATTGTGAAGATCTGATCAATAATAAATCTTCCTTGGCGAAATCCATATTGATAGTCAACCAACCGCATTTTCCACATAATGCACCAATCTGCTAAAGAGAATATTGGAAAATATTTTATAACAATGGATAATAAGCAGACGCTTCTATAGTTAGAACACATCATGATAGCACCTTATGTATCGGGCAGATATCTACATTCCATTCATCAGGGACTGTTTCAGCTACTCATATCTTGGCCACTCGTTTGTGGAAGTGTTTGACTAATTCTTATCCAGCATTTTTCACAAGCTCTGATTGTATTAAATAGTGATGGGCAACGCTCTAGCTCGAGACTCTCGAGACTGACGTCGCCGATCTCGAGACTCTCGCGAGAATCTAGAGACCGACCCTCCTGTAGCGCAAGCTGTGCGACGTACCAGTAACTACGACTGTAAACTTGATAGTATATCATTGGTAGTTATTGCGTGAAATAACGTTCTCTTATGCAAACCTGTGAGCCAATACATTTTGTCAAAAGCCTGGAAAGGTACTGCATGTTCAACTATGAACCCCTTAATACCGTTAACTAAAGTGGAAACAGAATGTCCGTATCTTAAACTGTTCACGACTTATTTGGGGTGGACATCTTAGCTGAATAACCCTGCATAATTTATGAATAACTGTAGATAGGATGTAAACCTACTTGGATACTAGAGGCGTGCATTATTCGAACCTGAGACGGGGAAGATGTGCTTTGCTACATATGCATCCCCCATTACACATGAGTGGAACGTGTAACAGGGGTGATGGGCAATGCTCTCGAGACGATTCTCGTGTGCTGCGAGCTGTGCGACGTCCCAGTAACGACGAGTGTAAGCTTGATAGTTATCATCAGCGGTTCTCACATGGAAACGTGTGTGACGATACATTTTTCAAAATCCTATGAAAGCACTGCATGTTGAACTATGAGCGCCTTACCATTAACGAAAGTGAATACAGAATGCTAGTATCTTAAACTGTTCACGAGTTATGTCAGGTGGACTTCTTAGCTGAATAACCCGTATAATTTGTTAATAATTGTTATTAGGATGTAACCCTACCTGAATGCCTCACAATCGTTGTCGGCAGGGTAGTTTCTTGGGATTCAGACCGGGCCGGAGGTGTTCTGTGATGATTCCTCTTCATTGATATTATGCGTTTGTAAGTGCCGGATCATACCAGAAGTTTTCCTGCCGATGTTTTTTACTTCTTTTGAATAAGCAACACAGTGGGCTGTGCTATGTGACATCTCTTAAAAATAAGACATCCACGACTTACGTTGCGCTTCGGACATAGTCTTCAAGTTGTCGCGTACAGTTCGACACAGTTCACATTGCACCGTCATATATCGAAGTACCTACCTAATTATGACGCGAATACTCTATAGCAATTTAGATTGCACATTCCACTCATGCGTAATGGTAATTGTACATACAGCAAGGTGCATCTTGCCTCGTCTCGAGTTCGAATAATGCACGCCTCTAGTATCCAGGTACGTGTACGTACAGTAGCCGTCAGGTTCTGTACCTAAACCACTCATTCGTGTACCTATCAGTGCATACAATGCCCGAAAGCGTATCCTTTATAATTATATTATACTTCGTTAAAATAGACCTTGGTATAAATGAACGTCCTAGTCGCTTCTTGACACGTACTTACGAAAATGACAGTGGCGTGCATTGTGGGTATGCAGGCTAAGCCGGGCTTACCCGTTGGACTTGAGAAGCAAAGTAAGCAATAATGTAACTGTAAGTGCAACAAATAATTTTATCTTGTCAGTTGGCCATACTATTTTTTTTAACAAAGAGCATTTGTTGCAGTATGGTTTTCTGCAGTATGCAGGAAGATTATTCTGCAGTACGAATTTCTGCATTAGCGAGGGTACGCGACACAACTACCGCTTGGCTCGCCTAGCGTTGAGTTCAAAGTGACGCATGCGTAGTAACCGCGCCAGTAAGCGAGCTTGGTAAGCCGAAGACTCAACGCTGCCCGGCTTGATCGCATAGTGTAGCAGTGTGAAGCAACTTTCTGCTGGTTTATGATACGTTTATTTATTGTGATTTGGGTTATTGCTGAAACAGCTCTTGCGAGTGATAACTGACAGCAGTGAAGAACGTTCTAAAAGTATGAATACCCAGTTCATTTTTCGAATTTAAAATTATTTTTTTCTTAAATGTAACAGTGTGAGAAAAACTTGCCTACTATATAGTAGGTACCAGCGTTGTTGTGCACCATGTGGCATGTTTGTAGGGGCGTACGTTCTAATAATTTTCATAATAATAACATGAAACGTGGACAGTGCTGTGTCGTGAGTGCATAATTGTGTATTTACGTAGAAGTATTAGTGAAATATACGGTACGGTAATTTCTTATTAGTTTCAACTATCGTAATATTTGCCATGTGAGAAACTAGAAAATGTTCAATCTGGAAAATCTTCTCCAGATATGCCCAACATTAAAGGGACGCATAAAAACAAAAGTCAAGAGTACGTACGTCATTTCCAAACTTCACAGTACATTAAAATTGAATGGATTGCTGGTAGTTACAAATTTAATAAACTGTTTGCTGGCCATGTTTACTCTTTGCAAGAGACCGAACTGTTTGGTCTGACACTGGTTATGATAATCTGAGTAACTTGCACAATGCCATTCAAAAGCATGATAAATCGCAGTCGCACATTTCTGCACTATTACGTTTGGAAAATCTAAAATTGATATTCAGCTTGATGCTCAATTGCGTGCAAGCACTGTACAATATAATGAGACCGTTCGGAAAAACAGAAAGATGCTCAAGCGATTGATTGATGTGTGTTTTTTAGCTACTCACGAATTACCATTCCGTGGATATTCTGAGGGTGAAGATTCTTTGAACAGGAGTGCTTATTTGGGTGCATTGAACTTACTCGCCACTTACGGTGCGACGTTAAGTACTACACATCTAGAAACATCGACCGTGTTCCGCGGGACTTCAAACAGGATACAAAATGACTTAATAAGGGCAGTCAGTGATTTAGTTTTGGAAAAAGTGAAGTCAGAAATAAAGCACACTATTTTCGTTGCCCTTTTTCTTGACGAGACTTCAGACATTATGAATTTGTCTCAACTATCAACCACTCTGAGGTACGTTGATTCTGAAAGTGGTAAAGTTCACGAAAGGTTCATTTCTTTCACTGATGTCAGCGCAGATCGAACAGCCAGTGGTTTGTTTGTACACGTGAAAAACATTGTTACTGAGTTTGACTTAAACTACATGTTGGTTGCACAAACGTTCGACGGAGCAGCTGTGATGGCCGGCCACACAAGTACAAGAACTCTTTCCGAAGGCCATATTTATCCATATTTATTTAGTCACAAGCTTAATATGATTTTATCACAGTCATTTTTCTGTATCAAGGAATGTAGAATATTCTTTCAGACCTTAACGGGATTAGGATAATTTTTTCACATGTCCTCTAAACGATCTCATGAACTGAAAGAATTTACCGCAAAAAGGATGCCTAGAAATGCTTCAACACGGTGGAATTTTTCATCTCGTCTTGTTCACACAGTGAAAGAACATCGCACTTCATTCCTTGAATTCTTTCGGAATGTTTTAGATGAGAGCTTAAACTGGGACAGTGTAACAGTTGTAGCGGCACAAGGTTTCATGAAATTTCTAACCAACACTGAAACTTTTTTGTTACTGATTTTTAGCAACATTTTCACCTTCACTGATATCCTTTTCAATATCCTTCAATCCAAGCATTTAGACGTCCTATATTGCTCCCAAAAAGTTCAGGAAATCAAAAGAGAGATACTAAACCTGAGGAAAAAGTGCGACGTAATTTGGGCCGAGACTCTGGTCTATCATGGTGTCGAAGACTCTCTACCAACTAAACGACAATGTCGGGAAGAAGATCTAATAATGTCAAGGAATTTCCTTTACCACTCTATTTTTGACAGCATTATTGTACAATTAGACGAACGATTTGGGTCATTAAACCAATTACAGTTTACTTCCTTGTTGGATCCTGTGAAGTATGAAGCGTACAAAGCTACTTTTCCTCATTCTGCTTTTGAAAGTCTTAAACTGTCCTATAAAGACTTGTTTGATTTTATCCGATTGAAGAATGAACTTACCGTGCTGTATTCGTTTGATGAATTTTATGGTCAACACCCTGATCAGTTAGTGTGTTCTCTGAAAAGCAAAGAATTAGATACAGCCCTGCCTGAAGTGTACAAATTGGGTGTACTTATAGTAACTGTTCCAAGCACAACAGCGTCAGTTGAAAGATCGTATTCAGCCCTCAGGAGGATTAAGACTTATCAGAGGTCAACACAGAGTCAAGAGCGGCTATCAGGCTTGGCAGTTCTGTCCATGGAAAAGGAAGTTCTGCAACAACTGAAAAGCACAGACACATTTTATGATAATGTCATCACAACATTCACAAAACAAGAGAGACGACTAGATTTCACCTTCAAGTAGACTCAAAGCAACCAAAAATCTTGTGGAGGGACTTAATGCACAGTTTTGTTAGTAGTAGAGCATACAGTGGACAATAGAAGAACTTCTCACAAAAACGTAGCAAATAAGTTACTATCAATTTTTGATAGGCCCATGTGTACAATGTAATATGCATGATATTGTTGCAATAGTGTCAGAGGTGTTTCAAGTTGGCTTCAATGCTGAAGGGTGAAAAGTGTAACAGGACAGAGAGTTTTCTGATACATACATACGAGATCAAAGAGGTTTTTTTTAACTGAATAGTGAGGGATGATACATGAAATAGACGAGATTTGTAGTAATCTATGTATTATCGGCACACTTTATCTTGATGCATTTACATCCTAGTGCTGAATCGGTCGACCTCGGCAATCTGCGAGATTCGTACTGGCAACCTTTGAAACACAAACTATGAATCGCTTAAATATCGTTGTGCGACATCTGGCGTACGCTTTACGTACTAGTACTGTTGTTGTTTACACAGCAAAGCCAAACTGTAGAATTCATGCTAGGAACAAGATTCGCATCGAGAAATGTTATATAATGTTATACGTATATAATGTGTATGTGACATAGTTGTTCGCTTAAGATAATAACGGTTTAGAAACTTCATATCGATCGATCATATTCTCGATTCAATTCAGATTTCATTTTCATTCAGTTGGCAGCACTATCGGAACCGGGACAACTCCCTCCTTACTCCTCACCCCCCTACACAAATGCACCAAGATAAAGTGTGCCGATAATACTTTGATGTAGGAAACTGAAAAAATAACAATTTTTATACAAAAACGCAACAATGACACGTTTGTATTCCTTTTTCTAACGGATTATGCAATGTCATTGCGCATAAATAAACTATTTCTATACATCTCAATAAGTTAATTGCAGCTTTAAAAATTATATTGATTTTTTAAATCTATAGATGTGATGTCACTAGTTATTTTGTGTTTCCTGAAGAGCCAAGGATTTGACATGATACCGTACGCTCTGGTTAGAAGTTCTTCAATTTTCATGAGATTACACATAGGTAAGTCTATATGGTTACAGCTTGGTTATATTCGTTTATATAATGATGCACTTTACATTATACTTCCTACGTCCGGTAATTAGTACGTCCTACCTTTGATAGCATACCCACTTTTCAAAACCACCACACGCCACTGGAAAATGAGAAGGTCCGTGGTTGGCTATTCGCATATTGGGAATAAATAATATTCAGCTCCGACTACCTGCAGGCCTACGACACGCTGCTCGCCGCACATTGTGGGGACAACGCTCTCGAGATTTCTCGAAATTTCTCGCGAGAAATAATGCCTGCGCTAGTCTCGAGAAATCCCGAGAAATCTCGAGACCTCGTCTCAGACTGCCCATCACTAGTATTAAATCTATTCCTGGCGCTTTATTCTTTAACTTCTTAATGGCAAGCTCAACTTCCTCAGTAGTAGGTATTGGTACTTCTATGTCAGATTTTCTTGTATTTACAGGGGTAACGTTTCTTGGTCATCACATGGACTTTCATTCAACAGTTCGTCAACATATTGGGCCCGTATTTCTAGTATTGCTTGCTCACTGTCCAATATTATGCCATCATTATCTCTACACAAACTTGTTCTAGGGTGGAAATAATTAAGACTTTTATTAAACTTATGATAGAAAGCTCTCATCATTCATACCTTTCAGCCGTTCCATTTCCTCTAATTCTTTCCTCTCATACTGTCCCTTTTTCTTCTTGTGCAATCTCTTCTCTTCTTCTCTTCTGGAAGTTCTATACTCTTCCACTGCTTGTCTGGTGTGGCTCCTCTGTTGCATTCTCTTGTATGCTTCATTTTGTAAGGTTTCGCTCGTGCACACTGATCAAACCAATTGTGCCAGACTTTCTCTTCCCTTCCTAAAACTTAATTTTTAGTTTTTAATAGTGCGTCTTTAAGATTCTTCCAAATTTCATCAATACTCTCACTATTAGGCAAATTGATCAGGGCCTCATAAAGCAAGCTAGCATATCTGAAAGCAGTTTCGGGCTCCTTCAGTCGAGCACTCTTGAACTTCCTTGTATTGGATCCATGTAACTTTCTAGCATAGATATTCGGCTTCTAATAGTTGCTACCACAAAGTAGTGGTCAATCAATATTGACCCCCCTATAACTTCTAACATACATTAAGTTAGAGAAGTGTCTTGCAACTATTAGGTGGTGGTCAATTTGGTTAAAAGTATTTCCATCTGGAGAGTTCCATGTCATTTTATGAATGTCCTTGTGATTGAAAGTTGTACTTCCCACTAACATATTTCTCGAGGATGCATTAAATCAACGATAGGGAGAAACTACAATGTAATTTAGACTTGCTAAACATGCTAAGCTTTAATTCATGAGATGAAGAAGCATGACGATTTAATGACTCGTAAATGTTCTAAAAACACAAAATATTTTAGCCAAATCTCAAGGTTTTAGCGAGTTCATTAACTGAGTCTTGTTCATTTTCTATATTTAAGACAATCTTCAAGATGTTAGGCAATTAATGTTTTTAGCTTACAGAACAATATAATTTAAAACATGATAATACTTAAAATAATGAGGTAGACAAAAACATTTCAGATGCGATCAAATAATATCGAAAACATACGCTCGATTACCACATGAAAACAATGGGATGTAACAATCAGGTTGGGTAACATGACTACTAAAAAACGGAGATGGGAAGCGGTTGGGACCATACCCAGGCGGTGAGAAGGTATTGGCATTGCTGGGGAAACGAAATTATAGTGGTGATTCAACTCGAATAGAATTTACTGAAATAGTCATAACAATAACGTTACAATCGGAACTTAAAAATAGTAATAATAAAAACATATTACAATTGGAGCCATCATTGATGCTAGTTAAAGTTAACATGAATTTAAGAAACATTATACTGAACGTACAAACTTCATGGTGCTAATTTCAAAATAACACACAGAATTAATTAGTTAATTTAACACGCTCACAAGGAAGGAAGGAAGGAAGGAAGGAAAAACTAAAAATAATAAACCTCTCAGCACAGAGCCCACTCAGGAAGCAACCTTTTCAAAAACACTTCTCATTCAGGACGAGCTCCTTATTCAGAATATACTGAGAGAAAACTGGATTACGGGAGGCAGCTCTGGGGGGAAAATTAAAATTTACACACTTATACAATTTACTACCAAAGAAAAAGGGAATGGAAATTTTACATATTAAAACAATTTATGAAACCAAAAGTTAAAGGGAATTTCCTCTAAAATAAAATGATATGACTAGCCGCAAGGTCTAAGTCATGTGAAATTAAATTTGGCGACTGGGAAAAAAGCGGGTAAGCTCCGGAGGTTAAAGAAAATTAAATTGAACCCTGCATTTGAAAATTACTACCCGAAAGAAGAAATAGATGGTGCTTACCTTGTAGGGGGGCCAAGAGACCAATCAGATGGAGGAAAGAACTTTTCCCTCCGCCGGTAAAACAAGACAGCGGGAATGAGCTTGGCTCTGGGCAAGAGCTCAGCGGCCGGAAATGGTGAAATTGCGAAATAACCAATGAGCGTACCCGGGTTTCTCGTGTTCGCCAATTGCAAATTGTTTTATGGCCAATGAGGGCCCAGAAAAAAACTGCTGACAAAATACCACGCGTAGCTTCGAGAAATTTCCAAACTGATGCAACCAGAAATCCCTCGAAGCATCCTACCAGACCTGTCACGTGCACAACACAGTGTCCCAAAACTTTTTTTACCTTACCTTCAGATGTTCATAAGACCTAATAAAATTTTTCACAATAATCAAATAAATTTGAAGAAGTATCAGAGTAATTAAATAACCCTAAATATCTTTACATACAGAAAACATAAAAAACGGAGTTCCGTATTAAATATTACACAAGTCAGTCTTTCAATCTAGAGGGTAAAACCAACTTAACCATTTTATACACCCTGTCACTTCCTTTTTAGAGTCCAAAAAATAAATATATGCACATACAAAGATAACAAACAAACGATTAATCTTCTTTTCCCACAGTCCAATTTTCCAAGATCAGGTAAATATTTCACAACCCTTATATACTCACCCCCCAAAAAATTCGAGCATAGATCGATAAAAATAATTTTATTACACTTTATTAGCAGTCATGTTTTCTGCATTGGATATTTAAGAAATTAAAATGTCATTTTATGTCTACTGAAAAAATACAACACTGAAGAAAAAAGAAAAATGTGAAAATTTCTTTGATTTTCAACTTTGTCCATTAACAAGGCATCCACCGCTTTCTTCATGATGTTTGACACTAGTAGATCTTGTGTAGTTCTTAGTTTATTTACACGGTAGGAGTTGATGCTGTTGACCACTAGTTATTGCTGACTGTGACTGACGACTCGACCGATGCCACCAGTCTCCATATTATTTCAGTTCAAAATGGGTCCACAAGCAAGTAGTCATGCGGCTCATCCATACTTTGAACTAACTGGTATCAGGCAGCGAAATAGGGCACAGTATAGCACGACTGGTGCTATCAGGACATCTGGCTGCTAGGTTGGGGGCGTTGGACGACATGCCCAAGGCATATGATGTGCCCCTCCAATAGACACATCAGGTATTGTCAGGTAGATATGAGACGTTCGTCATCTGGACATCTGACCACTGGTGTTGGACGATAGTCACTAAAACGTAGACGGTGCCCCTCTAAAAGGCACGTCAGGTTGTCAGGTAGGAAAAGGTTGTCACCTGGACATTTGACCACTGGTGTTGGACGATAGGCGCCAAAACGTAGAAGGTGCCTCTCAAGTAGGCACGTCAGGTAGGAAAAAGTTGTCATCTGGACATCTAGCCACTGGGTTGCGGTGTTGGACGACATGTCCAAGACATATGGTGTGCCCCTCCAATAGGTGCATCCAGTTGAAGCAGAGATAGCAGGCTCCTCCAGCCACTGTAACAAATTCATACGCAGCAGACAAAGGCATACAAACACATAAGCTACGTCGGTGGACAAATGCTACAAGGCACCTAACTGGTGTTTCAACGACCTCCATCGGGAGATCCCCTCCTACAAACTTGGGACTATCCCAGCCCCCCGCCCACTGTAAATAATTTCAAATGGAAAAATTTGCCGGACTTCGCCCTTATACCATAAAACTTTAACAGAATCCATAGTTATGAATATGAAGATCTTAATTCTACCCAAAAGACATACCAAATTATACCTAGTATGGTCATAAATGACCATTCTCATTACAACTAAAACAACTCCAAATTAAACTAGTAACTATAAGATCCGAAAAGATTGCTGGCCAGCATATTAACTAGAATTTTGCTTACAACCAATTCCTTATAACTACCCAAATGTCTTAAATAGTTTCTAGAATATCATCTCATAACTAGGGGATCTTAACTTTGTACAAATGAACCCGACTGATCCTCTTTCCTTTAGGATCACTAACAATGACACAGGGGTCAAACATTTCAAAATAGTGCAGGAAA
The DNA here is from genome assembly GCF_040414725.1 of Anabrus simplex. Taxonomy (NCBI): domain Eukaryota; kingdom Metazoa; phylum Arthropoda; class Insecta; order Orthoptera; family Tettigoniidae; genus Anabrus; species Anabrus simplex. The sequence goes on from NC_090267.1 coordinate 464,466,569, forward strand.
CCTCGAAATCTGGGGGCTAACTTACTAATGACATGGTCCGTAGCACTGCTGATGGGATGAGTCTTTACATAAACCTGGTCACCCACAGACAGATTGTGGTCTTCGCCCGTGTTTGTAGTTACGTTGAACTTTAGCATAATAAATCTTCACATTTTTACGCGCACGGTGCCAACCAGCATGGATCGTTTCTGGCTTAGCGACATCAGGCAGAAGATCGTTAATGGACCACAGATTAGAAAGTGGAGAATTAGGGGTGAACGCTAGCATTAATGATGTGGGAGTTTGCTTATGACTTTCATGAACGAAAGTATTGAAAGCAAATGACAACAAGTGACGAATCCCACTTAGAGTGGTCAGCAGAATGGTAGGCAATAAGAACAGATCTAAGATTTCGATTGACTCTTTCAGCATAATTAGGCCTGGGATAATAAAGTGGTAGTAGTTACATGACCAATAGATAAATTAAAACAGAAATTGCGGAATTGCACACAGGTAACAGCTCTGGCGTTGTCACGGACCAACAAGTGACAGGGTACAAACAAAGCAAAGATCTGTTTCAAGCAAGAAATAGTAGTATTGGCATTAGCCATATGAGTTTGGAACAGCCACGTAAAACGCGATAACGCATCAACACACACAAGTATGAAAATATGGCTGGTCCGCGATCTCGGAAAGGGACCAATGAAATCTATAAACAATATCTCCATAGGGCGAGAAGCTTGCTCAGATGACATACTTAGGCGAGTATTAGGAGCAGGTTTATTAATATTACAAGTTTTGCAAGATTTGAACAAGGTACGGATTTCACCATCCATGGATTTCTCTCTAGTTGTGAACACACCGAGATGTCTTCCGACAGGGGATTCGTGGAAATATTTGAAAAGAGCAGGAACAAAATTAGCTGGAACAACAATTTTGGGGTCTCTGTGACCATGACCATGAACAGGGCAACACAGAACATCATTCATAAGGACATGTGGTTTGACATGTTTAATCCTGTCAATAACAAAATTCAATTCAGCATCATCTTCCTGATGTTTACCAATATCCTTGAAAAGGAAAGGGGATTAGTCAGAACTACATTAACAAAGGCCGAAACTTGTTCAGGAGAGGGATCTGCAGCCTCTGATTGAGGATCACAACTGCCAGAATAGAACATCCTACCGAGACTGTCAGCAACAACATTTTCAGTGCCACGAATGTTACGAGATTCAAACTGAAAAGCTGAGATGCGTACTGCCCAACGCGCAAGACGACCAGTTCTTCTAGATTTGGCCAGTACCCAACGCATGTCTGATTATCTGTTTAAATATGAAAAGATAGATGTTCAAGGTACATTCTAAATTTTTCCAAAGATAAAACAACAGATTCATAGATTGAATAGTTGCGTTCAGCAGGATTTAGACTACGGGAAGCATATGAAATTGGACGACGTCCATCTTCAAATTCCTGAAGCAGAACACCAGATGTACCTGTAGATGAGGCATCGGTTTGAAGAATGAAGCGTTTAGAAAAATCTGGCATAGCCAGCACAGGAGGATTACACGTGGCAGATTTCAGTAGTGATGGGCAACGTTCCCGCTCGAGACTCTCGAGATTGACGTCGCAGATCTCGAGACCGATCCTGTGGTGCAAGCTGTGTGACGTACCGGTAACTACGGCTGTAAATTTAATAGTATATCATTGGCAGTTATTGCGTGAAATAACGTTCTCATATGAAAACGTGTGAGCCAATACATTTTGAAAAAAGCCTGAAAAAGTACTGCATGTTCAAAATGAACCCGTTAATGCAATTAACGAAAGTGGAAACAGAATGTATCTTTAACTGTTCACGATTTATTTGTGGTGGACATCTTAGCTGAATAACCATGCATAATTTGTGAATAACTGTAGATAGGATGGAAACCTACTTGGATACTAGAGGAGTGCATTATTCGAACCTGATAGGGGAATATGTGCTTTGCTACATATGCAACCACCATTACACATGAGTGGAACGTGTAATGTAAAATGCCCTAATTTGCTCCAATTCTTTCAACAGAGGTGATGGGCAACGCTCTCGAGACCGATTCTCGTGTGCTGTGAGCTGTGCGACGCGACGTGCCAGTAACTACGAGTGTAAGCTTGATGGTTATCATCAGCAGTTCTCATATGGAAAAGTGTGTGACGATAAATTTTGTCAAAATCCTACAAGAGCACTGCATGTTGAACTATGAGCTCCTTAATACCATTAACGAAAGTGAAGACAGAATGCCAGTATCTTGAACTGTTCACAATTTATGTCAGGAGGACTTAGCTGAATAACCCGTATAATTTGTTAATAACTGTTAATAGGATATAAACCTACCAGGATGCCTCACAATCGTTGTCGTCAGGGTAGCTTCCTGTGATTCAGACCGGGCCGGAGGTGTTCTGTGACTATTCCTCTTCATTTATATTATGTGTTTTTAAGTGTCGGATCATCCCAGAACTCTTTCTGCCGACGTATTTTACTTCTTTTGAATAAGCAATACAGCGGGAGGTGCTGTGTGACATCCCTTCAAAATAACCGACATCCAAGACTTACGTTGCGTTTTGGACATCGTCTTTGAAGTTGTCGCGTACAATTAGACACAATTTCACATTGCACAGTCATATATCGAAGTACCTAATTATGACGCGAATACTTTATAACATTGTAAGGAGATATTTCCTTCGTCTCCAAAATGTCGGTAAACACAAGCAGTGGTCATAATATGATATTGAATGTGGGGTCTGATAACGATGTACACCTACCTATCAAAAGAATTTGAGCAAACTGGAGCATTTGAGATTACACATTCCATTCATGCGAAATGGTGGTTGCATATGCAGCAGGGCGCATCTTGTCTCGTCTCGAGTTCGAATAATGCACGCCTCTAGTATCCAGGTAGGTGTACCTACTGTACCCGTCAGTTTCTGTACTTAGCCTATTCATTCGTGTACTTAGCACTGCATACAATGCCAGAATGCGTATCCTTTATAATTATGTTATACTGCGTCAAAATAGACCTCGCTAGAAATGAGAGAAGTGAACGCCGTAGTAGCTTGTTGACACGTATTTACGGATGGGGAAGGTGCGTGGTTTGCTATTCGCACAACATTCAGCACCGGCTACCTGTAGGCCTACGACACGCTGCTAACCACACAATGCAGGGACAACGCTCTCGGGATCTCTCAAAATGTCTCGCGAGAAAGTGTCTGCGCTAGTCTCGGTAAATCTCATATCTCGTCTCAGACTGCCCATCACTAGATTTCAGGTCGTAGAATGCTTCAGGTTTGGCAGCACTCCACTCAAATTTAGCGTTTTTCTCCTCAAGGCGTTTAATGGGGCTGCTCTTTCAGCGAAGTTGGGGATGAATTTACGGAAGAAATTGACCGTACCAACGAACCTAGTTACAACCTTGACATCTGTAGGGGTGGGAAAAGTTTGAATAGCCGCAGTACGAGATTGATCAATAGACACCCTTCACAGGCACAATATACCTTAAGGACATCTGTGGGCTGTGCAAAAGTAACTTTGCTAGCCTTAAGCGTTAGTCCTAATTTACGAGTCTTTGAAGGACTTCATTGAGATGAACAAGGTGCTCTTTAATGGTTTCACTGAAATTAACTAAATCGTCCAAATGATTATATACAAATTTGTATTTAATGTCTGACAAACATTACCTAGCAGGCGAGTAAGGACCGCAGCACCCGTGGTGAGGCCGAATGGAAAAGCGCAAATTCATAGCGGTTCCAATCAGTAGCAAAAGCAGTTGCTTGGATCCTTCAGCTAGAGGTATCTAATAATATGCCTGATTCAAACCAAAAGTGGTAAAGATTTTGGCATTAGTAAACAAAGAGAAACAAGAGTGTAAGTCAGGAAGAGGAACAGATTGAAGCAAGACTCTCTTATTTAACATTCGATAATCGACGACAGGCCTGAAGCCACCCTGTGGTTTAGGGACAAGAAATATAGGAGAAGAATAAGCCGATTTAGAGGGACGTATTACACCATAAGGAAACATTTGATCGATAATAGCCTTAAGTAGTGATGGGCAGTCTGAGACTAGGTCTCGAGATATCTGGGGATTTCTTGAATCTAGCGCAGGCACTATTTCCTCGCGAGAAATTTCGCGAGATCTCGAGAGCGTTTTTCCGCATTGTGTGGAGAGCAGCGTGTTGTAGTACTACAGATGTCGGAGATGAACTTTGTTTGTGCCGACTATGCGAATAACCAAACACGTGCCTTCTCCATTTCGTAAATACGTGTCAACGAGCGACTAGGGCGTTCATTTCTACCGAGGTCTATTTTGACGCAGTATAAGATAATTATAAAAGGTAGGTACACGAATGAGTAGTTTAAGTACAGAACCTGACGGCTACTGTAGGTACACGTACCTGGATAATAGAGGCGTGCAGTATTCGAACTCGAGACGAGGCAGATGCGCCTTGCTGCATATGCAACCACCATTACATTGTTATCAGACCCCACATTCAGTATCTTATTATGACCACTGCTTGTGTTTACGGATATTTGGGTGACGAAGGAAATAATTCCTTACAATGTTATAGAGTATTCGTGTCCAATATAAAGTTAGCATAATTACCCAACAACAACAACAACGAGAGTACAAGAAGAATTCCATGGAAAGGAAACATTACTTGAAGTAATACTAATTTAACATTCTAAATCCAGCATCATCATACAAAAATTAAATATTTCCAGTGTTTAACACTACCGCTTTCAATACTATAGGTTGAGCTATCGACTGGCTTACCATTACAAGTGATAATAAAGTGAAGTTAAACATCATTACCCTACAACTATAACAACAACGACGAAAAAAATATGACAAGGAATTCTACGAGTTTTGCTTTCTAAATCCAGCATCATTACACAAAATTGACACACACTTAAGTATTTCCATTACTTAACACTCCGGCTTACAATATTATAGGTTGAACATACTACTAGCTTAATACTACAAGTGATATTAAAGTTAAAATAAAACTACTCAACAACAACAACAACAAGCGTACAAGCAATTCCATGAAGAGAAAATATTAGAAGAAATACTACTAGTTTAACATTCTAAATCCAGCAGAAAATCACAAATTAACTGTCCGTCGTTTACAGATTTTACTTTTTTTCACTTTACACCAGCACTAAACACCATCGTAAACGATTTGATACCGGAAGAGAATCTATCAAAGACTGCTGCAGGTAATTTATTCTAATCCCTTTCGGTCCTGTTTACGAAGAAAAACTTGCCCACATCAGTATGCTGGTCGTTATTACACTACTATTAGTAACCATTGCTACCGGGATATTTCCCATTTGCGATGTATTTTTTAATAATAATTAGGTATTTCGGTATATGACAGTGCAATGTGTAATTGTGTCTAGTTGTACGCGACAACTTGAAGACTATGTCCGAAATGCAACGTAAGTCGTGGATGTCGGTTAATTTGAAGAGATGCCACATAGTACAGCCCTCTGTGTTGTTTATTAAAAAGAAGTAATACGTCGGCAGAAAAACTTCTGGGATGATCCGACACTTAAAAACATATTATGCATGAGGAGGAATAGTCACAGGACACCTATGGCCCAGTCTGCATCACAAGAAGCTACCCTGCCGACGATTGTGAGGCAGCCAGGTAGGTTTACATCCTAATAACGTATTATACGTGTTATTCAGCTAAGAAGTCCACCTGAAATAACTCGTGAACAGTTTTATACTGGCATTCTGCCTTCACCTTCGTTAATGCTATTGAGGATCTCATTGTTCAACATGTAGTAATTTCCTAGGCTTTTGACAAAAGTTATCGTCACACACGTTTCCATATGAGAACTGCTGAAGATAACTATCAAGCTTACACACGTAGTTACAGGGACGTCGCACAGCTCTCAGCACACGAGAATCGGTCTCGAGAGCGTTGCCCATCACCCCTGCTGAAGGAATTGGAGCAAAATCGGGCATTTTAGATTACACGTGTCACTCGTGTGTAATGGGGGTTGCATATTATCAAAGCACATCTTCCCCGTCTCAAGTTATTCACAAATTATGCAGGGTTATTCAGCTAAGATGTCCACCCCAAATATGTCGTGAACAGTTTAAGATACTGACATTCGGTTTTCACTTTAGTTAATGGCATTAAGGGGTTCATAGTTGAACATGCAGTACTTTTCCAGGCTTTTTACAAAAAGTATTGTCTCACATTTTCATATGAGAACGTTATTTCACGCAATAACTGCCAATGATATACTATAAATGTACAGTCGCAGTTACTGGTACGTCGTACAGCTTGCACTACAGGAGGATCGGTCTCGAGATTCTCGGGAGAGTCTCGAGCGAGAGCGTTGCCCATCAATACGCTGGGGTGTAATGCAGTGAAATTAAATCATCTCATTGAAGACCTGTGGGGGGGGGGATAACGATGAAGGTCACATTTCCATTGTTCTGAGATATTTGAAATATAAAGTTTGAAACGGTTTATTACCTAACTAATACGCTGTGAAACAATGCACCCACGATCTAAGAATGTACTTACAATGGTTCATGTTTTTAAATTAAACAACAATGGAGAATAATCAACACTTCTCTATTAGTGCATGTACATAAGCAGGAATATAGATGAGTGTCCAATTCTTATTCCAGAACAGGGTTTAATCATCACACTTAAATTATATCTTCTAAACTTCTGGAGTGTAAACACAATAACACTTTAATATATAACAACGGAACATTGTTTTAAAAACTCTTATTAACGTGCATTTTTATTCAATATGTGGCAAATTCTCATAAAACTGCTTTGATCGTTCTGTTGTAAGAAGCTTTGCCATTTCCTGCAATTGAAAAATTAATGAAAATTAGTTAAATAACAATACTTGTGGTGTTAATGAAAATACTATGAAGGTTTAATTACCTTCAGATCTTTCCATTTTGATAGTGATACAGGCAGGATCTCGGTGTAAGCTGGCCCTGGCAGGGCGAATTCCCCCTCTTGCAGCCCAGACAGAGTCCTCCTCCTCGCCTCTGTAACGGCGACAGTTCCCCAGGCAACGTTATAGCTTCCAGATTTTAGTGAGATAAGGTGGAAACTAAACAACCACGAATTTACTTCCTTTAAAGGTCTTGAGGGCACAGGTAACTTATTTTTGTGATGCCCATTAGAAGAAAATAACTATGTCTATGTTTTAAACATCGATTGATGACATTCAACTACTTGGAATAGGCTTCGTTTAAGTCTGCTGTGGCGTATAACCTCATACCAATCTCTAGGCATCTTCGTTACTTCATTGTGTGATATCAGCCCCATATTTTTGTCGCACTCAAGAGATGAATGGCCTCTTTCTGGAAATGTCATCGTAATTTTTTCCAGGCTCTGGCAAACTGTTACTACATAATGAATGTACCGATATACAGTAAAGTTTTTGTTTTGGCCAGCACATGAATCGCAGAATATATGAAGCCGTTTCACATCAGGCGAGAGAATATTAAATATAAAGTGGTGAGAACTGCTGATGATAACTATGAAGCTTACACTCGTAGTTACTGGACGTCGCACAGCTCGCAGCACACGAGAATCGGTCTCGAGAGCGTTGCCCATCACCCCTGTTACACGTTCCAATCATGTGTAATGGGGGTTGCGTACAACAGCAAAACACATCTTCCCCGTCTCAGGTTCGAATAATGCACACCTCTAGTATCCAAGTAGGTTTACATCCTATCTACAGTTATTCACAAATTATGCATTGTTGTTCACCTAAGATGTCCACCCCCAAATATGTCGTGATCAGTTTAAGATACTGACATTCTGTTTCAACTTTAGTTACTGGTATTAAGGGGTTCATAGTTGAACATGCAGTACTTTTCCAGACTTTTGACAAAATGTATTGGCTCACATGTTTTCATAAGAGAACGTTATTTCACGTAATAACTGCCAATGATATACTATCAAGTTTACAGTCGTAGTTACTGGTACGTCGCACAGCTTGCGCTACAGGAGGATCGGTCTTGGGATTCTCGCGAGAGTCTCGAGATCTGCGACGTCAGTCTTGAGAGTCTCGAGCGAGAGCGTTGCCCATCACTACCTAACACACTACTACGCTACTACTGTATTTTCTAGATTATCAGCTTACTGTAGTTATGACTGATTTATGAATGGCGTAATTAATATAAACAAATATTCGGTATATATACTGGGTGAGTTGGCCGCGCGGTTACGGGCGCGCGGCTGTAAGCTTGCATCCGGGAGATAGTGGGTTCGAATGCCACTGTCGGCAGCCCTGAAGATGGTTTTCCGTGGTTTCCCATTTTCACACCAGACTAAGGCTGGGTCTGTCCCTTGAGTAAGACCATCCCCGCTTCCTTCCAACTCCTAGGCCTTTATAATAATTATAAAATATCAAAACCATTTCTTATTAACAGTGCTGATGTAGTTATTTTATTATTAATTATATTCAGTCGTATCGGCACACACGTTTTTAAAACATAACCGGTTTTCGGACACTAAGGTCCATCATCAATTTTAGAATTCTAGTTTAATTCCACATGATTGTGTCGTCAAAATTAGTTAAGATGAGTTTAAATTGTAGCCCTGTTGACATCAACTGTAAAATAAGACCTATCTGTGTTGGTGCGACGTAAAGCCACTAGCATAGAACAAAAAATATATATATAACGAAACAAAGAGCATATAAACGACAAGAGAAAATCGCCATATCAAGTAGGTATCTATAAAATTAACATATATATTACGTATCCGAGTGACCATAAACCGATAGTCCCATTCGCTTCCGCGTCGCTGTGACGGGAGTGCGACTGAATTCAGTCGACTTGTTTTGTGCTGACTGGACAGTGAAACGTGGAGAGATCCGTGACTGGAGCGCGACTGAATTCAGTCGACTTGTTTTTTAAAGTAGTCGACTGTTACGAGTTTAAACTATCGACTAGTTCGATAGTTATCAGTCCATAATGCCCATCTCTATTAGGAGGACTAGTATCTCAACCAGGTGGCCTGCTTTTCTGAACCCTAACCACTACACCACAGGGGCGGACGCTAAAATACTACGCAGTACGAGATATTGGTCATCTGTAGGGAAGTGCTAATAAAAATTAATATTTCATTACTGTCATATATCTTTTCATAATCACACAGACAATGAAGCAGTGGAAGACTTGCAGATATGTTCCGATTCTTAAACGATCATCCTACGTCGTTTCATTGCTATCATTGCTTTCGATACACCATGTTCCTTTAAAAACTGCAGCTAATAATTATTTTAAAGTAAGGAATGAAGATAATAACCATGAAGTCTGCACAGACCATTTACCGAAGGAAGAACAAGTACATTTTCGCCACTGTTATTGCTGCTGTAATTGGTGTTGCTTTATGGGTTAGGTTAGGAACATCGCGGTCAACATCACAGGAATTGTTCGTGAGAAGATTGTTCGAAAATATTGATGATGATGCATTCAATACATGCATTTGTGCCAAACAATGCATCGTTACTTGTTTTCTACTTTTGAGACAATGAAATAATGCTTGGTAAACTACAATTTTCACGTCTCAAAAATAATGTACTTATTTATTTAATTATTAATGCCATTTTTTCCAGTGGCGAAGTTAGGGCTCGAGGCCCTCTCTTCCACTTAACCACATACTAATCAAATACTGAGATACTTACTGTAAAATAGTGAAGCTACAAAAATTAATAGGAATGAATAAATTTAAATAAATTACTTAATACTAAACTAATTATTATTAAAAACTCTTAATAATGACTAATCCTCAGGCGTGCACACATTCATACTTGAACCATTCACTCTGCTGTACTCAGCAGGTAGTCTCGGCAGGGGACCTTACATTTTTGTAAAGAGCTAGTTTCTCTGACCTGAGCTGGCAGGGAATTCTATAGTCTGGCGCCGGTCAATACAAACGATCTATTAATTTTATTTGTGCGGTGCACTGGAATAGAAAAAGAGGATCTGGAATGTAGTGATGGGCAGTCTGAGACGAGGTCTCGAGATTTCTCGGAATTTCTCGAGACTAGCGCAGGCATTATTTCTCGCGAGAAATTTCGAGAAATCTCGAGAGGGTTGTCCCCACAATGTGCGGCGAGCAGCGTGTCGTAAGCCTGCAGGTAGTCGGAGCTGAATGTTGTTTGTTCCGAATATGCGAATAGCCAACCACGGGCCTCCTCATTTTCGTAAATACGTGTCAACAAGCGATTAGGGCGTTCATTTATACCGAGGTCTATTTTGACGAAGTATAACATAATTATAAAGCATACGCATTCGGGCATTGTATGTACTGGTAGGTACACGAATGAGTGGTTTAGGTACAGAACCTGACGGCTACTGTAGGTACACGTACCTGGATACTAGAGGCGTGCATTATTCGAGCTCGAGACGAGGCAAGATGCGCCTTACTGCATATGCAACCACCATTACGCATGAGTGTAATGTGCAATCTAAATTGCTATAGAGTATTCGCGTCATAATTAGGTAGGTACTTCGATATATGACGGTGCAATGTGAAATGGTGTCTGATTGTACGCGACAACTTGAAGACGATGTCCGAAACGCAACGTAAGTCGTGGATGTCGGTTATTTTTAAGAGATGTCACATAGCACAGTCCACTGTGTTGCTTATTCAAAAGAAGTAAAATACATCGGCAGAAATACTTCTGGGATGATCCGGCACTTACAAACGCATAAGATCAATGAAGAGGAATCGTCACAGAACACCTCCGGCCTGGTCTGAATCACAAGAAACTACCCTGCCGACAACGATTGTGAGGCATACAGATAGGATTACATCCTAATAACAATTATTAACAAATTATATGGGTTATTCAGCTAAGAAGTCCATCTGACATAACTCGTGAACAGTTTAAGATACTGGCAATCTGTATTCACTTTCGTTAATGGTAAGGAGCTTTTGGTTCAACATGCAGTGCTTTCCTAGGATTTTGACAAAATTTATAGTCACACACGTTTCCACGTGAGAACTGCTGATTACTATCAAACACTCGTCGTTACTGGGACGTCGCACAGCTCGCAGCACACGAGAATCGGTGTCGAGAGCGTTGCCCATCACCCCTGTTACACGTTCCACTCATATGTAATGGGGGTTGCATATGTAGCAAAGCACATCTTCCCCGTTTCAGGTTCGAATAATGCACGACTCTAGTATCTAAGTAGGTGTACATCCTATCTACAGTTATTCACAAATTATGCATTGTTATTCACCTAAGATGTCCACCTCAAATGTCGTCAACAGTTTAAGATACTGACATTTGTTTCCACTTTAGTTAACGGTATTATGGGGTTCATAGTTGAACATGCAGTACTTTTCCAGGCCTTTGACAAAATATATTGGCTCACAGGTTTGCATAAGAGAACGTTATTTCACGCAATAACTGCCAGTGATATACTATCAAGTTTCAGTCGTAGTTACTGGTACGTCGCACAGCTTGCGCTACAGGAGGATCGGTCTCGGGATTCTCGCGAGAATCTCGAGATCTGCGACGTCAGTCTCGAGTCTCGAGCGCGAGCGTTGCTCATCACTAGTCGTAGTTACTGGTACGTTTCGAGTTCGAATAATGCACGCCTTTAGTATCCAGATAGGTGTACCTACAGTAGCCGTCAGGTTCTGTACTTAAATCACTCATTCGTGTACCTAACAGCGCATACAATGCCAGAATGCGTATCCTGTATAATTATGTTATACTGCGTCAAAATAGACCTCGGTAGAAATGAACGCCCTAGTCGCTTGCACTACAGGAGGATCGGTCTCGGGATTCTCGCGAGAGTCTCTAGATCTGTGACGTCAGTATCGAGAGTCCCGAGCGAGAGCGTTGCCCATCACTACTGGAACGTGTATTTATGATGATAGAAAGGTGAATTTAGAATAAATATACAGTGGCTGACTTTCAGCTAATAGTCGAAACACCATCGTTGAAATGTGTAGCAGCCGACGTTCATCAGGCTTCAGCCATGAGAGAGCCTTATAGTTTGGGGTGATATGAATATCGTACCGGATATTGTAAATAAATCGCAGGCAAGAATTCAGTGTTCGTTGAAGTTTAATATAATTTTGTTTTATGTCCCACTAACTACCGTGTACTTGACGATTTTCGGATGTGCAGAGGTATCAGAATTATTATTATTATTATTATTATTGTTGTTGTTATTTATTGTTATTCCCTTCTTGCTATTTGCTTTACGTCGCACCAACACAGATAGGTCTTCTGGAGACGATGGGATAGGAAAGACGTAGGAGTGGGAAGGAAGCGGTCGTGGCCTTGATTAAGGTACAGTCAAAGCGTTTTCTTGGTATGAAAATGGAAAACCACGGGAAACCATCTTCAGGGCTGCCGACAGTGAGATTCGAACCCACTAACTCTCGGATACAAAATCACAGCAATCACTAACTGCAAGGCAACTTGACCGGTGTATCAGAATTTAATACCGCAGGAGTTCTTAACGTGCCAGTAAATCTACCCACTTTGGGCTGACGTACTTCAGCACCTTCAAATACCACCGACTGAGCCAGGATCGAACCTGCCAAGCTCGGATTAGCAGGTAAACACCTCAAACATCTGATCCACTCAGCCACATGCATACGTTATAATTCTCTCAAGGGTGTCGATGTTTTCAAAATGCTTCTAGATTTCAGCCCGTAGAAACGGTAGTGTTTAGAATATTATTTATTCAAGTATGAAAAAATACTGTTACACGTAATAGTCTTATGACATTCTTAAACTTGGTAAGCTGTAAGCACCTATAACGTTTCGCGTCCTCACAAGAAAACAAGAAATTCTCTTAACAGTGTCGAGGAAACGTGTAAAGAGTTAGCAGGACTTTCAAGTTTCTGGCAGTTTTTCTAGTTTCACTTAACATGAACCTAATGAACTAAGATGTCTTGTATTCTCAGTCGTTAAAGGATCAATAAAAGCAATTGAATGAATACATTTCGAATGTATGTTATTTACCTTATTTCGATCATAAGTACACAAATATATCCCTCCACTTCTTAATTATTTTATGAGTGGACGCCGGTGTTACGTGAATTGTAACGGGACCATAAGAAAACACCAACTCCCGAGTTCATGAAATCTATGTCAGTGGTAGCTTACATCAGAACAGGACGGTAACATTCGGGAATATCAGAATGATGGACAGACACAGGATGATGCTTTCTGTTGGTGTTCTATTGACATGTATATTTTTTAGGGCTGGGGCGCATCCGAAAATTTGCGTGACGTGTGTGAGCTGAAGATTTTTACGTACGTATATAAAAAAGAACCTGTGTACCCATCTCTGTGAAATGATGGAAATGAATCATTCGTTATTATCTGAGTTTCAATTATTGAAGGGTATACTCGCGATCAATAGCGTTTCGCAAAGGGATTTTGAGATAATCCTGGAAATAACTGCATCATATCCAAATCCTCTTAAAAACGTATCGTCCTTTCGCCTGCCTATTCCCTCGAGAAAATAACGGAAATTTTTTTTCCAAAATATTTCATCATACGTCGATTGTGTCATAATCAAGAAGCCTCTCTCTTTGAATTTAAATATATTCTCCATCTTCGTAATCTGTTTACCCCCGAGGGTTGGATTTTCGCTCGGACTCAGCGAGGGAACCCACATCTACCGCCTCAAGGGCAGTGTCCTGGAGCGTGAGATTTTGGGTCGGTTATAAACTGGGTAGGAGGACCAGTACCTCGCCCAGGTGGCCTGCTATGCTGAACAGGGGCCTTGTGAGGGAGTTGGAAGATTGGGAGGTACAGGCAAGTATTGTTATTGAATATCCAAAGCAGTTTGGAACCCTATTTTACATAGTATACTAGGGTTGTAGTTAGAATACATTTTCAGTTTTACAACGAAAAAGAATTCATGTATCTAATCGACGGGAAATGAAGTGGATGAAGTTAATAAAATATTTGTAACAGCACGGCTTCTTAAACAAATGATACAGGGGTTTTGATAATGAAATGTTGCAATAATTCAAATGAGAGTTCAAGTCATGCCGCCTTCTTTCAGATGCAGCACATTCAAACAGTAGGTGATCCACCGTTTGTGAGGATCCGCAAACACACACGTAGCTATCAGGACGATTGATTCTGAATCGATGAAAATAGTAACCAAATTTGCCATGACCAGTCAAAAATTGAGTAATTTCAAAGATTGGCACCACCACGTTACATTGTAGGTGGTTGAAAATCTCAGGGAAGAATATTTCTCTGGTAACTTGGCCTCTAGTGGAAGAAGTCCAAATGTCGTTCCATCGATGGATTTCGTGCTTCCTTATGATTTCTTTAGCGTAGCTAGGTGACATTTTGTCTTAAGAAATTTCCAAATTAGATGTAACCGCTGCTTTCGCCAGAAGATCAGCTTTCTCGTTTCCAGATATTCCACAATGGCCGTGAATCCAGTCAAAACAGATGTGCGGACTTTGTTGAGCTGGTGTTCTAATAGCTACAGCTATTGGATTCAGATTATATTTATCACATTCAGCGCAGCTTGCGAATCACTTAATAACCGGGATTTCTTATTGTTAGATTTGCACCATTCGATCGCAGACTTAATCGCCCACAGTTCAGCCTGGAAAATAGAGCGTGTGGAAGAGAGTTTGTACTGGGATAAGATCACCTCAGAATCGTTTTCATGAACAACGAAGGCACATCCAACTCTGTCCTGTTCATCTGTACTTGGTATGCGAGATCCATCTGTGTAAATAAAGCAGTCATGAGTAACTGAAGAATTTTCATAAATGAAGTTTTTGAAGAGACTTGGGTGATCAGACTGTAGAAAATGACAAGGTTGCTCTAGAGTGGTATTCAGAATGGGCATTGGTGACGCTTCGTTTTTCTTCAAAAACGTGAGCTCAGCTTTTGATAGCGACCGTGGCCTTAAGTTACATACCACCCCGGCATTTGCCCGGAGGAGAGGTGGGAAACCAAGGAGAGCCACTTCGAGAATGGCTGAGGTCGGAATGAAACCCTACTACCGGGCTTGCATCCCGAGGCTGAGTGGATCCAGTTCGTATCCTTGTACCACGTTTCAAATGTTGTGGCAGAGCCGGGAATCGAACACGGGAATCTTAGGGCGGAAGTTAATCACATCCGCTACTATACCTCAGGGCCGGACATCAATTTTAACATGCGCCGATATATAATTTTCACAGGACCACACAGAGTTGTTCTTTTCTGCTGTAAAAAAGTCTAATAATTTTATTGGCTTTACGTCCCACTAGCTATTTTTACAGTTTACGGAGATGCTGAAGTGTCGGAATTTAGTACCGTAGGAGTTCGTTTGCGTGCCAGTTAATCTACCAACACACAGCTGGCGTATCAGAGCACCTTCAAATACCACTGGTCTGAGCCAGGTTCGAACCTGCCCATTTGGATTCTGAAGGCCAGCGTCTCAAGCGTCTGAACCTATCAGTCCGGCTCTTGACTGTTGTCGACAGTGGGTTCTTAACAATATGTCTGTTTATTGAGATTTGATAGTTATGCGCTACTTATTTTTTTATTGGCTAGCTTTATAGTTTAGCAATTCGGTTGTAAGTCTCACCCAAATTATTAGAAGGAAAAAAAAGGAGAGTCAACAGCGGTCTTGTGAGTATGGCGTTCAAAGCTAACTATTCCCCAGCTCCTACCTCCTCCTGGGTTATTGTGCATATTGCAACAATAAGCTTGATAAACTGCAAGCCCCCCTCCCGGAGAGGGAGGGGCGGGCCACCTAGAAGGTAACTCCTCCTCACCTAGAACCTAGGGAAGGTTTTCATTTCCTTCTTCGGGCCACCTAGAAGGTAATGCCTTCTCTCTGGCCAGGAGATTCTGTGGGTTTGGAGGATTGACGGAGTTGGAAGAGGGGGACGGAGGTTGCATCGGTGAAGGAGCTGAGAGTGGGTCCCGACCTCTTGGCTAAGTACTTTATCGATTTTCCAGTTTTGTACATTTGAATTTCGTTTTACAATGTTGTGTGTTTTTACATTTGCATATGCACGATTCCAATATAGATTTTACTGTTAATATTTTGCAGTTTACAACTGACAGTATATCCATAACCCCCTTTCCATTTTTTTAAGCTTTATTGGGGGTTATTAGGATATTTACAATATATATTTACATATTTTGTGGATTACATAGGTTATTTACAATATTTACTTGTTTTTTTGTTTTATATCACTTTACAGTATTGGCAGATGGTTATGTGTTATTTACAATATATACATGGTTTTGCTTTGTGTCTTTTACATTATTTTTTTAGGCTGGGCACTTACAAATTATTCTTACACTATAATTTCTGTTCTTGTCTTGTATTGTTGGTGGTGTATACTGCTTCTGAAACATAAGTAACACATATTAGTACAATTGCTTTTATATCTGCTGTCTGATTGAGAGGAGGAGTTCGGCGAGGGCTCACTGGGCTTTATTTGGGTGTCTTGCTGGAGGTGAGTTGGTGTTGGGAATTTCCAGGGAGTTATGGGAGTTAGGGTGATGGGTTGTGTGTCACAGCTTCCTTTTTCGTATGTGGCACCCCCATCGGGTGGAGGGAGGGATCGGAAGAGGTGGTACGGTGTTTTGGTGAAGTGGGGGTTAAGAGGAGGGTTTCCGCGTAGAAGTTGGTTGAGGGATGGGTTATCGCGGTCTAGGGATCGGCAGTAGGATCGTTGGAATTGTGCAAGGACGTAGGAGTCAAGGGGTGGGAAGGGGAATATGCCAAGGTCAGCTGTGGGCTAACGGAAAGGGATTCGGAGGGCGTGGCGGATTTGCGGCGTTCGATGGAGAGTAGGGAGCGGTACAGGTTCGGGTTGGAGATGGCAACGGCCGCCCAGATGATGAGACCGTAGGTGATCGAGGGTCAGACGAAGTATTTGTAGGTGTGGAGGAGAAGTGGGGATTTGATACCCACCCGGGTCCCGGCTAGGTGGCGCACTAGTCGGGCTCGGGTGGCGGTCTTGGTTTTAAGGTACTGGAAGTGGGGGTGGAAGGTGAGGTGTTGGTCGAAAAGGATGCCTAGGTATTTCAGGGTGGGTTGGGTTCGGATAGGGGATCTGCGAATCTGGAGTTGAAGGTGGTCTGGATTGCGGGATATGCTGGTTTTCCCCGTCTACGTCGGAAGAGGATGTACTGGGTCTTCTCGGTGTTCAGTTTTAGGTGCCACCGGTCGCACCAGGATATGAAGGTGTTTAGGTAGGGTTGGACGGAACGGTTGATGGCTTGGACTGCTTGTAGGGGTGCTAGGATGGCGTTGTCGTCGGCGAACTGTAGGAGTTGGACGGGGAAGTGGTTGGGGGATGTCGGCTACGAAAAGGATAAATAGGAGTGGAGAAATGGGTGATCCTTGCGGGACGACTAGTGTAAGGTGGAAGGAGGGGGAGAGTTGGTTGTTGATGGAGATTTGGGATGAGCGATCCGAGAGTTAGGAGATGAAGCGGACGTAGGAGATGGGGAGTGCAAATAACCTGAGTTTGAATAGGAGGGCGGGGTGCCAGACTGTGTCAAAAGCGAGCTAGAAATCGAAGGTGAATAGGGAGGAAGGGGCGGGCTTGGTTGAAATTGTTGGCGGTGGTTCGGATGAGTCGGAGGAGTTGGTCTTCTGTGGAGAGTTTTGGGCGGAAGCCGGACTGGGATGTGGGTAGTAGGTGATGGGATTGTAGGCGGGGGTGGAGGCGACGAACTAGAATTTTGTCTAGGGTTTTGCTAGGACTGGTGATTATGGGACGGTAGGACCTTAATTGGAATAGGGGTTTTCCTGGTTTGGGAAAGAGGAGCATTGTGGTGTGTATCCAGGGTGAGGGTTAGAATAGGGTGCGGAAAATGAAGATGTAGAGGTCGACCAGTAGGAATAATAGGCTAGGAGATGCGTGTCGGATATGGAGGTAGCGGGTTTTGTCAGGTCCTGGAGCAGTGTTCCGGTATTTGGAGAGTACGGACTGGATTTCAGTTGGGGTAATGGGCTCATCTAGAGGATGGTTTGATAAGAAATGAGTGAGAGAGGGTTTGAGAGGGGGGAGGAGGCGTGATTTAGGTACAGGTCGGTGTTGGATTTAATCGAAGTGGGGTTCTCCTTGGTTGTTGAAACGGTGGCGGAAGTAATGGGCGAATACTTACAGATTTTCCTCGGCATTTGCTGGGGTTAAGCCTCTGTGGATTATGGGGTAACGGGGTTCGGGTTTGGTGACGAGGAGGGTGTTGGCCCAGAATTTGGCAGGATGGGATTGAAAGGCGTTAAGTTTGGAGCAGGTTTGGGACCAGGTACGATGGAAGTGGGCAGCTAGGTAATTGCGGATGGTTCGAAGGATTTGTCGATGTAGACGCAGGAAGTAGGGGTCACGGGAGCGCATGAATTCGCGGTGGTAGGAGTGGGAGAGTTTTCGGAGGTGGACGAAGCGGGGGGAGTCGGGGTTGGGAGGGGGAGTGGAGCGTTGTGGGGATACTGGATTCTAAGGCTGTGGATATGGCGGAGAGAATAAATGTGTTAAGTTGTCTGCAGAAGGTTGGTCGGTGGGTAGGAGGTGGGGGTTCTCGAGCGCTTGGTTGAGGGTGGCTTGATAGGAGGGCCAGTCTGCTTTGGAGAAATTAAGGATTGGCTTAGGAGGAGGTGGGGGGCGTGGGTTGGTGGATGGGATTCGGAGTAGGACTGGGACGTGGTCGCTTCCGATGCTAGAGAGTTGTTGTACTGTGATGAGGTGGATTAGGGAGTTGTGGGCTATTAGGGCGTCTGGTGTGGTGTTGAAGGCGGGGCGGGTGGGGCCGGGGAAGGGTATCAGGGAGCAGTTTCGATCACTCAAGAGGTTTTGTAGCTCGGTCATGGTGCGGCGGGATCGGTGGGTTAGGTTGAGTTCGGCTATGAGTATGAAATGGGGAAGGTGTCACTGAGGTAGGTAATGAAGTCCAGGGGGAGGGGGATGTTAGATCGGTGGTATATGTTTGCTAGGTGAAGGATCTGTGAGCGAAAGTATACAGTAGTAATAACGGCTTCTGGGAAATTGACGGGGTGGGTGGGGAGTGGGGGCGGGTGGGGAGAGAGGTACGGGTGGCTATAGCAGGGCCCCGTGCCCTATGTCGTGAGGGTGGTCAGCTCGGTGGATGGTGTAGCCGGGAAGGTGTGCGGACTGGTGGGGACGAGGCATAGTTTCGTTGAGGAGGATGACGTGGGTGGAGTGTTGTGAGGAAAGAAGGCCGCGAGCGGCGGGATGGATTATGGGCCATTTTATACTAGGGTTTAGAGACGGGTGAATTGGAAGTGAGTGTTCAGTCCGGAGTGGGAGGTTTGGAAGTGGGCGTTCATGGTTTGGTTGGCCGCTGCCTGGAGTTGAGCTAGGATCGGTGGTCGGTGCTATGGGTGAATGTTCATGAGGGAGATAGTAACGAAGCGGATTATATCCTCGAGGGATGGGGGAGGGAAAATATATTGGGTGGGGGAATCTATGGTTCGGAATGGGGCTACTAATTCAGGGCGGTTTTCTGATGGTTGTGAACGAGCTTTACATTTGAGGGAGTAGGTGGGGTGGGATTCGCCGCAAGTGTTGCATTTAGGTCGGAGCTGGGCGTTGGGGCATCAGAAGGTGGAGTGTGGTTGTGAGCAGTGGCTGCACACTGGTCGTTCGGGCGGTGCAGTGTGCCGTGTCATGGTTGTTATAGGTTAGGCACCGCTCAAACCTAATGGGTTGGGGGGTTGGGGGGCTGGAGCGCGGGAGGGCTCCACGCGATGGTGGTGTCTGAAGATGGATACCCCATCGGCCAGTACTCGGTCCAGTCCTGGGGGTGGGGGTGGGAAGGAGTATCCTTACCATGAAAGTGGGCCCCGAGTTATTCTTTATGCGAAAGGCTTTCCGTACTGGAATGCCCTCCGCATTCAACTCCTGGACTATAACATCGTCCGGAATGTCGGGGTCCACCCGACGGACTACACAACTAAATAAGCAGGGGTGGGGAGAGGGGTTTCAGGGGTTCGGTTGACACGAATTGGTCTGATCCCATTGAGCCCGTGAGCCATCGTGCGGCGTCCTCCCCATTGATTTTTATAATGACCCCATTGCAAGTCGGACGTATATCTGGTATTTATTCCCTGTTGAAATTGAATTGGGTCAGCTTTAGGAATATTGTTCGGGGGTTTCTGTAATCTGGAGAAGGGTGTAGGACGAGGAAAGAATGGGTTCCAGATGGAGGTTTAAGAGAGACCGAGGATTGAAAATGGGTCGTCGGGCTCCGGAGAGGGGGAGAGAATTCGAAGTTAGATGCAGTTTTGGTTGAGGGAGGGGGTGGTTGTGTTCGGTGTTAAGGTTGGTCGGTTGCTCCATCGCTGGAATCTTTGGTCGTGGCTGTTCGTCGTTGTTTCCCCATAGGGCTGGAGTTGGGCCGTTTGGTGACGGGATGGGGAGAATCGCGGGTTGGGGCTGGGTATACTGGGAGTTGACTCGTTGCTTGAGCACATTACGGAGCTGTGTGCTTGGCTATATAGTGGTTGGTGCATACCGGCCTGGAAGATGGTGATGGTAGTGAAGGTGGTAGTACTCGTGACTGCGGTGGTGATAGACATAATGATATTTTCCAGAACACAGTTTGGTCCTTTAGGTTATTGATTATGCCACTGAGTACTGATCACTGACACACACACACTGTGAATTGCACTACTGCACTTCTTATTAATAAGCTCGGGTGTCTGCTGGTAGGTAGTGCTACGGGTGTTGGCACCTCTGAGGGTCCTTGGGTGCACCCAGCTGGACTGAGACACACCTCCAGCTGTATTCCGTAGGCTCCTACACCAAACAAAACTGTCCTGGGGTGAAACCCCTCGAGAGGCCGCTTAGTCCACCTGTCTGACCGCTTCTTTAAGCTCCACTGGGGAGCCGCGTCAACTTACGGTGTAGGGGCAGCCGCTGGACGGAGAGAGAGAAAGAAAGCAGCTTACCGGTCTTACCACTCCCTGTGATCCGGCGGGCGTAGCAGCTCCGCTGGTCCCGCTAGGTCGCTCTGCGTGGAGATGTTCGCTGGCTGGCGAGGAGACTCACTATCTATGAAAGTTTTCATTCCCCACCCTGAAGGGGTGGGGCGGGCCACCTAGAGGGTTACGCCCTCTCTCTGGCCAAGAGATGCGGGCGTGTTGAAGAGGAAGTGAAGGGTTGAGGAGAGGGGTTAAGGATGTGAAGTAAGAAGGAGATGGGAGGGATTGTTTCGGCCTATGGGCGACTTGCTTTATTACATCAAGGGGTTTACAATGGTAAGTACATATAAACAGAAATATTTACAACAGTGGAATTTTTTGACCAACCTAACTTTTTTGACATGTTAAAAGACTTATTGCGTTTCTTTCATACCTTGGTTTTCATAGTGACACTAAGATATATACAGTTGCAGGGGTGACATTATGTACGATGGAAATCGAGGTTTGGATATACATCATTTATTCAGCATTTGATTTTTCTGGAGTTGTTAGCTTTTATATCAGTGGAGTCACATAGTTATAGTATTGCAAATTTCTCAGATTAATACAGATGATCCTTCGCCTAAGTTGACCAGTACGTAATTGAGTATCGAAGAGGAGTGTGAAGGTGGACTGAATGTACATTGCTATAAGATTTTAACACCACAATGGCATGTAATCTAAAATGAAATTGTTCCCTGTTGGTAGGAGTGATGTATCCAATGGACAGATTGTGTCACAGTAGTTACCTTGGGTGACTGCCACGCGATGTGGGTAAGGAAGTTAGGAAAGGGTGTCCCGTCTAGGTATAGAGGTCGTCATCCTAGAGTGGGAGTGGGGGCGAGTGGGCGGGATAGTAAAGGGGCCGGCTATTATGGGGAACTAAACCAACGTCTGGAGAGGGGTGAAGGTGAAGTGTGTGTTCAGACCTGAGTGGAAGGTTTGGTAATGTAAATTTAAAGTTTGATTGGCAGCTGCTTGGAGTTGTTCGAGGACGAAAGAATGTTGAAATGGGTGGATATTGGGTACGGATATGGTAAGGAAGCGGATTAGGTCCTCTATGGTAGATGGTGGAAAGAGAGAGCGGTTAGGCCCAGTGGGGGAATCTATCGTACGGATGGGTGCTACGAGATCCGGTCTGTTGGCGGGAGGGTATGGGCGGGCCTTACATTTGCGAGAATATGTGGGGTGAGTGTCCCCGCAGGTATAACATTTTGGGGGAAGTTGAAGATGAGGGCATTTGAAGATGTGATGAGATTGAGAACAGTGAGCGCAGGCTGGTTGTTCAGTAGCGTATCGCGCCATGGGGTGCTGATTGTAAGCGAGACACCTGTCACAACGGATAGGCTGAGGGGGGGGGGGGGGCTTTAGAGGATTCCACCCTATGATGACGCCGGAAAATAGAAACAACTGCGATGATGCGATTTGTGTCCTCGACTAGTGCTGGGAAAGGAGCGGTAGGAGCGGAGCAGTTGTTCGCGCAGCATGAATCGGTACCCCCGATTACCTCCGATGCCTCCGCTTTCTCCGCTAAAACCGTTATGCAAGGAAAGGAGCGGTAGGAGCGGAGGAGTTTGTTTTAGTATAACCTATTTTAAGTAGAGTGTCAACGCGGCCAAGCCGTTGGACTGCTACGTATGGTCGTTTTTAAGCAACAGATATAGTAGTATTGTTTTGAATGAAGAAACTACTGTATGTCATATAATACCGATACATCATTTAGTGTAACAATAATTCATAATTTTTGGGTATATTAAAGAGAAGTATATTTTAAAAAGGCAGCCTCATAATAAATGCCCCCAGTTACTTTGGAGAATAAATAAATAAATAAATAAATAAATAAATAAATAAATAAATAAATAAATAAATAAATGAATAAATAAATAAATAAATAAATAAACGTTTCAGTCAAGAAGAAACGAAGTTCAAGGCTATATACGTTACTTGAAGAAATACTTTGAGTTTCCATGTAAGAAAAGCAAAGTGTTTGCTCGTTCTGGCGATAAAGCATTTCTTCTTGCTGTGATTATTGGTTCGGCAGCAGAAAACATTCTCTCCGCTAGGACAGAGGTAGCTGGAATACAAAGGTAGTATCCAGCTATTTCATGAAGCGGATTCGATTGGTTCACCATTTGAGCCCAGTACTTGACAGGGTCAGTCAACCTATGCTCTGGCTCTAATTCCACGTACTGCCTTAGGAGTTTCGTGGTATTCGACGTAGGCGTCGCAACACGTCGCTTCTGGGCCAGCTTTGCATCCAAAAACGCTAAGAGATTACGTCTGCCTTCGTTTCTTCCTGCAGCAGGCTTTTCTTCCAACGATGCTGAACTTTCTGCTGCTGCTTGTAGCCTATCACGCCTTTGGATCGTAGTCCTTAGCTCGACTTCAACCTGAAAAATTGTCACATGCTTGGTTTTGTGAAAGGGATAGGCTATATAGACAGTGAACACATCATGCTTTTGTTCCATTCCAAATAGTAACACTAACCTGTTTTCGTGATTCTTTTGCATGATCTGGTATTCGAAATCCATCCTTTTTGTACCTAGGATCAAGAAAAGTTGCCGCCCTTGTCACGGAACGAGTTTCATATGAAAAAAGTCGCGTTGCTACGGCTTCCAGACTTGCTTCGAGGACCATCTGTCCGACAGTGGTAGCTGGTTTTTCTACTTCCGTAGAAAGAGAGATAAATAATCCTTGCACCAAAGGGATCACGTGAGAACAGGTCGTGTATAGTTCTCCGGATAACATGGTAGTCATCGTTTCGAATGGGTCTAGAATTGCTACACACTCCTTTAAGGTCAACCATTCGTCAGCTGGAAAAAGTTGAGGTCATACATTATATTCAGATGTTACAAAAAGACAGAATTTTCAATACATTACACTGTATTCGTAATTCTCACCTGTTAGCGCTTGCGGCGCATTCACAACTTCCGACCGAGCCACTATGAGTTGGTCCTTTAC
Organism: Anabrus simplex; assembly: GCF_040414725.1. Classification (NCBI taxonomy): domain Eukaryota; kingdom Metazoa; phylum Arthropoda; class Insecta; order Orthoptera; family Tettigoniidae; genus Anabrus; species Anabrus simplex. Next base: position 464,490,484 of record NC_090267.1, read on the forward strand.
CTCGGGCAGACGGAGCATCATGGCAAGCTGACTGTTCCATCGGGTCGAACAGTACTGAATAAGCCGGAGTGGCTGCTTACCGGACTCCAACTGTTGATGTTTTAATTTATGGCTTGCAACAGTACATTGCCTAGAAGACAAAATTAGGAAACAAAAACTAGCAGCGTTGCGAGAAGGCGTGGAGCAAATATACTTTTATAAGCCATAGTTCGGAAATACCTCGAGTTTAACATTTCAAAACTTAGAACCCTAATCTTACTTTTACTTCTGTTGTGGCATACTTACTTGAAATGCGTGACAATATTTGAGCAAGTATCTAAAAGCGTACGAAAAGGGAACGTGCTCTTTACCACATCACTTATGGCCAAATTAAGTGTGTGCGCTACACAGGTAACATGGCGGATATTTAACTTTCGTACCGCAGCTACCATATTTGCAGTGTTATCTGTAGTAATTGATGGCACTTACCAGACAGCTGCCAAGAACTGATGATGTCTGACAAGCGGCTAGCGATATGCTCCGCGGTATAACTTCCTTCCAGAATTTCCGTTGCCAGACATGCGGACATCGCCTCTGATATAAAATGGGCAGTCACAGTTATGTACGGGTCTTGTCTATTGGATATCCAACAGTGAGTCGTTAAAGCGACATGTTTTGCTGCTGCCAGTTCGACTGACAGTGACAATGCAACACCAAGGAGGAGTGGTTCGAAAGGGATGAAAGTTGGGGAAAAAACAGAGACGGCACGGACGAATAATTGATGTTTATTTCAAACCGATATGCAGGTTACACAATGCGCACGGCATCGACTCAGTAGGATGTAGGACCACCGCGAGCGGCGATGCACGCAGAAACACGTCGAGGTACAGAGTCAATAAGAGTGCGGATGGTGTCCTGAGGGATGGTTCTCCATTCTCTGTCAACCATTTGCCACAGTTGGTCGTCCGTACGAGGCTGGGGCAGAGTTTGCAAACGGCGTCCAATGAGATCCCACACGTGTTCGATTGGTAAGAGATCCGGAGAGTACGCTGGCCACGGAAGCATCTGTACACCTCGTAGAATCTGTTGGGAGATGCGAGCAGTGTGTGGGCGGGCATTATCCTGCTGAAACAGAGCATTGGGCAGCCCCTGAAGGTACGGGAGTGCCACCGGCCGCAGCACATGCTGCACGTAGCGGTGGGCATTTAACGTGCCTTGAATACGCACTAGAGGTGACGTGGAATCATACGCAATAGCGCCCCAAACCATGATGCCGCGTTGTCTAGCGGTAGGGCGCTCCACAGTTACTGCCGGATTTGACCTTTCTCCACGCCGACGCCACACTCGTCTGCGGTGACTATCACTGACAGAACAGAAGCGTGACTCATCGGAGAACACGACGTTCCGCCATTCCCTCATCCAAGTCGCTCTAGCCCGGCACCATGCCAGGCGTGCACGTCTATGCTGTGGAGTCAATGGTAGTCTTCTGAGCGGACGCCGGGAGTGCAGGCCTCCTTCAACCAATATGCTGAAGAATGGCGGTTGACGTGGCGTGCGGGGCTGCTACCGCTTGGCGGCGGATGCGCCGATCCTCGCGTGCTGACGTCACTCGGGCTGCGCCTGGACCCCTCGCACGTGCCACATGTCCCTGCGCCAACAATCTTCGCCACAGGCACTGCACCGTGGACACATCCCTATGGGTATCGGCTGCGATTTGACGAAGCGACCAACCTGCCCTTCTCAGCCCGATCACCATACCCCTCGTAAAGTCGTCTGTCTATTGGAAATGCCTCCGTTGACGGCGGCCTGGCATTCTTAGCTATACACATGTCCTGTGGCATACGACAACACGTTCTACAATGACTGTCGGCTGAGAAATCACGGTACGAAGTGGGCCATTCGCCAACGCCGTGTCCCATTTATCGTTCGCTACGTGCGCAGCACAGCGGCGCATTTCACATCATGAGCATACCTCAGTGACTTCAGTCTACCCTGCAATTGGCATAAAGTTCTGACCACTCCTTCTTGGTGTTGCATTTGCTCTGTCAGTCAGTGTATATAACATAGGTATCAATCACAGAAATAGCTGGCAATTAATTGTGATACTGTACAAGAAATGGTGCAATATGAGTTCATTTTCCACCTACCTCAGACAGAGTTCGGCGATATGGTAGTTCATACCTCGGATTTAAATCGTTAACAAACTTCCTGAAGCCTTCTTCCCGGACAATGTCGAGCGGTTGCATATCTATAGAAACAAACATAGCCAAACTCCGATTCAACCCCTTATGCTCTTCACTGTCTGGGGCGTACACCTCGCTACTTTTCTCAGTTGTTGGTTCCAAACACTGCTTGTGACTCCTCTTTAAATGATCAAATAAATGAGATGTGCCGCCTCCCGTTGAAAAACTACGCGCACATAATTTGCACTTGGCAGATTTCTTCTGATCGCTTTCTGCATCGAAAAAATTCCAGACAACTGATGGTTTTCGTGGCATTAGCTACACAGTGAAGTTAACGGTGCCAGAAAGTTCACCCGTCACACGCAGCAACTGACAGGAAGGAGTGTTTTGTCTGAATGAGCAGAGCACGTTCGCTCCGTTTCCTCCGCCACCCTCCGCAGTAGTACCGGAGAATACCGGTAGAGCGCTTCACTTGCTACAACCGATTCAATCACTCGGAGGACTGCCTCCTCTCCCAGCACTATCCTCGACAGTGGGCAAGAGGATGCGGACCATGAAGGTGGGCCCAGAGGAATTAAAGATGCTAAATGCCTTCCGAATTGGAACGCCTTCCGTATGAAGCTCATTGAGAATATCGTCATCGGAGATGGCCGGGTCCACCCCACGGATCACGCAGATGACTAAACTGTGGCGGAGGGGGGAGAGGGGACGTTGATTTAAAGGTTGGTGTGGGGAGGGGTTTAAAATGTACTGATGACCCTAAGTGAGCTGCACCTATCGTTTGAGTGAGTCTCTGAGCGGCGGCTTCTCCGTTGAGTTTGTAGAAGTAGGTCGAATGTCAGCAATCTCTTCACGTCTCATGCATGTTGAATCGGAGTAAGGTTTTGAATATGTGGGCTGGGGAATGGAAATCTGAGGTGGGATTGAGCAGGAGAAACACATGAGTGCCAGTAGGGAGTGGCTGAAGGGAGCAAAGGTTGGTGATAGGTCGGCGAGTTCTGGAGGTGGGGAGGTCGGATGGGGCAGGTTGGTCCTGGAGAGTAAGTCTATTTTCACTGTTCATAGAAGTTGGTTGCACCCCGGTCATGGGGTCAGAAGGTAATGATGGAGCCACAGCACGACGGCGGGTGGCAGGTTCCCTTCGGCAGAGTAGTGAAGCTGTTCGTTTGGACGGTGTTCGAGCTTCGTCCCACTGGGCAACCGGGTTCATAGGTAGAAACCGGGCCTGATAGTGTGGAGCAGCGTATGAAGACAAGAAAGCCGTGTGATATGCAATGGTAGCTAGCTCTGCAGCTGATTGGACGGCGCCTGAAGTGGTGGTAGTTGTGGTGGTTACGGTGGGGTACATAATGTTGCTATAAGTTCACTGCACTGTACCGCTGAGTTTGCCCCGTAGATAAAGATAGTATTCAGCTGGAGGAAATGAGTACTGGTCTGTCGGTATGAAAATCCGGAGAAACACTGTAAAGCGCCGAACCACAACTCAATACCACTGCAGGAGATCAAAGTCCAGGGGTGAAACCCCACAAATACCAATCCGTCCACCTGTCACGAACACGTTTTCAAGCATCTATTAAACGCCGTGACGGATTTCGGTGTATGGGTTTCGTCGGACTGTACGACGAAGGATGATGGAAACTCGCTATTGCTGCTGCTGCTGCTGATGCTGATGAAGTTATTTCATTCCTGTCCTTTGACAGCTAAACCAGTAGCCCTTGGGCCTTTTATTGTTGATTTATTGATAATTTGATTGATAATGTGATTGTATGCGTTGTTCATACGTTTTTAGTTATTGTTGACTCTGGCGCAGAGATCGCCGGACCACCAAGGGGAACCAACCCAGGGAGAGGACCCGCACCGCACCCCCCCCCCCCCAATAGTTTTCCCCCGCTAGACCCCGTTTATTGAATTCTTTCTTTGTACATATTTACATTTACATATATTTACAGTTTTGTTAATCGTTTTGTTGAGCCTCTTCTTTGGCTAGAGTCTTTAAGTCCTTCTTGCTGATCGTATTTGCAACATATGTTTCAAATATTACAATATAATTACATATCATGCACAAGTCACATAATTTTACACTTTTTGTTAGTTATTTTGTTGTTTCGCGGAGCCTCTTGTTTGGCTAGAGTCTTTAGGTCCATTTTGCTTTTGTATTTAACATATGCGTCAAGTAATACGATCCACTTATATATCATTGCACAAGTTACATTATTTTATATTTATTTATTTATATTTACTTAGTACGTCTCTTGTAAGGTATGGTCTGTCTTTTCTTGGCGTTAATTGTTTATTTGTAAACATCTGTGGTAGTACTACTGGTCATATGTTTGTTTCGAATGTCATTCATGGTCGTAGTGGTCACTGTGTTAGTGGGTCAGTCAGTGTTGTCAACAATGCAGTAGTGGTAACTATGTGTTCATTGATGTTCTGGTCTCGTCTTGGGGCGGTTTATTATTGAATTCAAATCTTTGTATGGAATGGAATAAATATTTTAATAAATTAATAATAATATTTAGCGTCTGTAATAATAGTAGGTACTTTTAATAATAATAATGAGGTTATACTGATCGAATGTTTATGTTGTCCGTTTAGATATTATTATTGCTGTACGTGGGAGTATTGATAATTTTAATTAATAGCCATAATATAATAATAATAATAATAATAATAATAATAATAATAATAATAATAATAATAATAATAATAATAATAATAATGGTGATTGTGATATTATTCATTTTCATGTAAACAATTTGTAACACTTATATGGTAAAATCACTGAAATTTTCACTAACTTTGGGTATAACTAGAGACTTCACTTCACTTGATATTTGTGACAGCACTTTTGGTGCCTAAGTCGGCCGGCACACTATTCAGATGATGTGTCACCGCGGTCAGGAGCATCCTGTTCTGTTATAATTTGCGATTGTTGAGACTTGTGGCGGTGACAATGGGAATGTGGTGGAAGTTGTGATGGGAGGAGGGAAGATGTGAGAATTTTCTGGAGTGCGGTTGTCGTTTAGAATTGCGGTGGCTAGAGGTGACAGTGGTAGGGCTTCTCTAATTATAGGGTTGTTATGGAGTGTGCATCTTGTCAAATATTGGAGGCGTAATTTGTGTAGGTATGATATGCTTTTCTCCGTACATATACTTAGCGTATTTGATAAACTTCACTTATAAGTGTTAACATTCAGCTTTCAGCAGGTACTTCGTATTTTAAAGTTATCGACGAATTCGATCCTTTCAAAGTCATTATATAAATTTTATAGACCAAAGGAGAGTATTATATGACCGGTGTATTTCTGCAATATTTGTAATCAGAGTAGGTGAAGAACGTCGCCTAACTAATACTATAAGGAGGGGGGGGGGGCGGGAAATGGAGAGGGTTTCATCCGTAAAGCTTGGTTCAACGTATTTTCTCAATTCGCCGCTAGGATCGCTCGTAGGCTCTCTATTGTACATAGACCCCGATTCAGAAGGCCAGCGCCTCAACCCCCCGAGTAACTCAAGTCCGCCTTCTAACTTTGAAACGAGAGTACTATGCTTGTATTACTCTCTCATTATTACGCATTCATTCAGGTAATAACGATGGTAAAGCACCTTAGCTCAAATTTGAGCATTCGTTTCTAATTTTAGGCTTCAATCAGTGAACCTACACAAATTAGGGTTGCCACTTTTTTATATAAGAAATAAGGGACATTTACCAAAAAATAAGGCATTTTTCACAAAAAGAAGACACAGTTCATAAACACCAGAAAATCAAACGTTATGTGGTTATGTCTCATTGGGAGATGGAGTAGCAGGCCACTCAACTTCCAAATAAGCTGAGAGCGATAAAAGGTACAACGAAGGAATGGAGAACTTCCCTTCGGGCTTCTCGGAGGGAAGCAGTGGTCTTATGTCCTCTTCGGATCGGCCACGGTATAGTACCGCACTCCTATTTACTGAAAAGGGAATCCCCTTGGGGTGATCATCTTACCATAGTACACATCCTTACGGAGTGCGTAGACTTGGTCTATCTGCGTCGTGGGCTAAAACTCCCGAGTACCATCTCCCTCATCGTGCGAGATGACGAGCAGTCAGCAGACCTCGTCATCCGTTTTATGAGGGATAGTGGTTTTTTATCGTGTTTAATAATGTCCTTTGTATTCGTGTATTTTTATTAACTGCGCTTTTATACCATTGACTCAATTTTAGTTTGTGTTTGCGTATTTTAAGTTGTTATTTTAACTTGTAACATGAATTATACACTGACTGACAGACAGAGAAAATGCAACACCAAGAAGGAGTGGTCAGAACTTTATGCCAATTGCAGGGTAGACTGACGTCACTGAGGTATGCTCATGATGTGAAATGCGCCGCTGTGCTGCGCACGTAGCGAACGATAAATGGGACACGGCGTTGGCGAATGGCCCACTTCGTACCGTGATTTCTCAGCCGACAGTCATTGTAGAACGTGTTGTCGTGTGCCACAGGACACGTGTATAGTTAAGAATGCCAGGCCGCCGTCAACGGAGGCATTTCCAGCAGACAGACGACTTTACGAGGGGTATGGTGATCGGGCTGAGAAGGGCAGGTTGGTCGCTTCGTCAAATCGCAGCCGATACCCATAGGGATGTGTCCACGGTGCAGCGCCTGTGGCGAAGATGGTTGGCGCAGGGACATGTGGCACGTGCGAGGGGTCCAGGCGCAGCCCGAGTGACGTCAGCACGCGAGGATCGGCGCATCCGCCGCCAAGCGGTGGCAGCCCCGCACGCCAGGTCAACCGCCATTCTTCAGCATGTGCAAGACACCCTGGCTGTTCCAATATCGACCAGAACAATTTCCCGTCAATTGGTTGAAGGAGGCCTGCACTCCCGGCGTCCGCTCAGAAGACTACCATTGACTCCACAGCATAGACGTGCACGCCTGGCATGGTGCCGGGCTAGAGCGACTTGGATGAGGGAATGGTGGAACGTCGTGTTCTCCGATGAGTCACGCTTCTGTTCTGTCAGTGATAGTCGCCGCAGACGAGTGTGGCGTCGGCGTGGAGAAAGGTCAAATCCGGCAGTAACTGTGGAGCGCCCTACCGCTAGACAACGCGGCATCATGGTTTGGGGCGCTATTGCGTATGATTCCACGTCACCTCTAGTGCGTATTCAAGGCACGTTAAATGCCCACCGCTACGTGCAGCATGTGCTGCGACCGGTGGCACTCCCGTACCTTCAGGGGCTGCCCAATGCTCTGTTTCAGCAGGATAATGCCCGCCCACACACTGCTCGCATCTCCCAACAGGCTCTACGAGGTGTACAGATGCTTGCGTGGCCAGCGTACTCTCCGGATCTCTCACCAATCGAACACGTGTGGGATCTCATTGGACGCAGTTTGCAAACTCTGCCCCAGCCTCGTACGGACGACCAACTGTGGCAAATGGTTGACAGAATGGAGAACCATCCCTCAGGACACCATCCGCACTCTTATTGACTCTGTACCTCGACGTGTTTCTGCGTGCATCGCCGCTCGTGGTGGTCCTACATCCTACTGAGTCGATGCCGTGCGCATTGTGTAACCTGCATATCGGTTTGAAATAAACATCAATTATTCGTCCGTGCCGTCTGTTTTTTCCCCAACTTTCATCCCTTTCGAACCACTCCTCCTTGGTGTTGCATTTGCTCTGTCAGTCAGTGTATATATGTATACTTTCAGGAAATGCCTTATTTCATTATAGTTGGGGACAAAACATGACTGCCTCAGTTCCTGGAAGCGAGCTGGAAGCCAGAAGTCAATCACACCCTGCACCCTACTGAGTTAACGAGTTCTAAGCGATCCTTGTTTGTTTTGGAGAGGCTGCCAAACCACTTTCTTCCTCATTCTCTGTAGTATTTACCCTTTCTTCGTGTAGAGTGCAGTAGCCGACTTGGCAACTCTGGCTGTAGTAGAGGTAGTAAATCCTATAAGTCGCTAATAGACACCGAGCTGCCGCTTGAAAGTAGTGGTGTGAGGCGAGGTCGTCATGATTTGTCTCCAACTATACGCCTTTATTTTCTATACTTTTATCATAAAATAAGGCAAGGCGAATCAGATCCACTGATTGTTTTTATCTCATAATCATTTTTCATCACCATTTATTTTAAATTCTAGTCAGTGGATACATTTTAAAATTTTAATTATCAAATCATGTTCATCTCGTACCATTAGGGGCCGATGACCTTAGATGTTAGGCCCCTTTAAACAACAAGCATCATCATCATCATCATCATCATCATCATCATCAATATTTCCCTAAAACAAGTAAAGAAAACTGAAGAACCATGTAGCCTCAAAGTGCATATTCGTTGTCCATGGTGCCAAAAATATTCTTTTTAATCATGCGATTAACGCACCTCATTTACGTTTCACATTCGTTCCGTAACAAAGTGACTTCGGTGCGTGGCAGCCTGCCAGTTCTCCCTCTCTCTCTCTCCAGCACAACTGTAACTCCTCCCCGCTGTGCACCGCACAAGCCAGCAAGAAGCAAGGGTTGTCCAAAAGCTGCGTTGTCACACGGATTTTATATAAAGATTTCGAAACCTTCCAGTTGGAAATGGCAGCTTAATTTTTGTTAATCTATTTTATGGGTTTCCTCATGGTCTCTGCGAAATTTCATTGTCTATTTCGATATTGCCCCGTCAATTTTTTGCTTTTTGAGTATTTAATTATGTGCCTGTTAATAGCCAGTGTCATTTATACAATGTGGGTTTTTTAAAAGTTATTTTTGGTGACACTGTTATCTTATTCAGCAAGTTGTAATTTCTGAAGTATTGATTTTTCCTTTCACCCTCATCGATCGAACATGTGGAAATCACGTTATATGCTGGCCTGTCTCAAGGTTAAACCAATTCCCTACGGTGCTCGCTCGATATGAAACTTTCCAGAATAATGTGAACCAATTAGGAGGAACAATTACGCGTGCAAACGCCAATCGCAATGATTCCAACGACCACACCTCCAAACGTGAAGCTATTTAAACTCAGTGTTTTACCTTATTCTTCAAGAACGTCTCCGAACCAAGTTACGTGTGATTCTGCATTATTCATTCTGACCTAGCCCGAACACTTTCTAAAATTTTTGTGCCAGTTTCAGCTCAGAACTAACTTCAGAATTAAGAAGAGGACTACAACCCAACGTTATTACACCAGTCCAGGATGTCAACTACAAATTCAAGATGACCGATTCATCCGACGTGGGATTTGAAATCTACATCAACCATGTGGCAGTAAGCATGTAAGCGCCACTAACATCGGAGGGAGAACGTGACGGATATCATGGGAGAGTAAGAAAACCGCTCCGGGAATCGTGTTCCATCACAAAATGTAAGTACCTTTCTGTAATATTTTCTGTCCATCCTTTTAGAAAGTTTAACGATTTTCTTCTCTAAAATAGTATTTCTGTTATATTGAAGTAATTTAGTGATATTTTCACACTTCATCTTGCCATGGCACAGTTAGTTTTGAGTATGATAATGTGTGTATTGAGTTCTATTAAATTTGGAGTAGTTTTTCTGAGAATATTTCTACCTCAGTGCAATTATTGAACACCGTGCTTTAATAAAATCTCGGATAAATAAGGTTTTAAAATGATTATTTGAAATTTTTATGAAATATTAAGGGACGAGTTTTAGATTGTTCCATCCACTGCATTGCCACGCGATAATGCAAATTGTCATCTTATTTAAATACTAGCTGCTGTACCCGTGCTTCGCTACGGGATTCTCAGAAAGACTGACTTTGTGATTTTCCTAACCTAAAATCAACATAGGTCATTACAAAAACGTAAGTATGAATGTAGCGATTAAAAGCAATGCTATCATATAAAATACTCAATCAAATGGAAAGCTGCACGTTTTATCACTTTTAACGAACAGTGCTGCAGTTAGATTGCGGTGCCAATCTAATAGTCCAAACAAAGTTCCAGAGCTGGGATGACCAGGCCGCAGATTGCCATGAACACTCATTTGCCATTATTCCGCTAAATATGCACACTGTTAATTCCAATCAGTGCCTCAGAGTAGGGATTGAATAGCTTGAATGCTATGATGGTCCAGTGTGTCACGTACCAGTAGTATCAGAAAATTTATAAACCAGGGGAATGGCATGCTAAAGAAGAAAGTTATATAACTTCCCAGCTACTTCCCATCAATATTCAGACAGGCTGTTACACTCTGTACGACTGGGCGAGTTGACCGTGTGGTTAACGGTGCGCAGCTGTGAGCTTCCATCCGAGAGATAGTGGATTCGAACCCCATTGTCGGCAGCGCTGAAGTTGGTATTCCGTTGTTTCCCACTTTCACACCAGTCAAATGCTGGGCCTGTACCTTAATTAAGGCCTAAGGCACTCCTAGCCCTTTCCTATCCCATCGTCGCCATAAAACCTATCTATGTCGGTGCGACGTAAATCAAATAAAAAATACTCTGTACGCAGCAGTAATCCTATCTACCGGAGATGAGGGGCAACAGAAGACACAAAGCACATCACGACAAACAATGGTTAATGTAATATTGTTGATCAATGTTATGAGCTTTCTATATTGTAGGCCTTCACATTTAGTTTTCTTTCGACTCTGTGATTTGTAAAATATTTTATACCATAAACTGTAGTTTCTTATTCTCCGACTTTACATACCGATTTTCATTAAATACTTTTACCCATTTTCTCGTTACTCGGCGCTGATATGGACTTAGTAACAAAAGTCCAAATTCATTAATATCTTTGTGATCATAGCCAGTACGGTAACAATGTATAAGACATTAATAATAGGAAATTTAATACTATATAACCTTAGTTATGTAGCATTCATCGATTACACCTCTAATAAGAAATATTTGAGAATTACATTTTAGGCCTTCCCCTAAACTACTATTTCACTCAGCGTGAATAAAATAATTTACAGCCTAGACTATAGAGACTTATTTCCTGACTTTGCATACCGATTTTCATCAAGATATGACTACTAATAACAATATTTGAAAATTAAATTTTAGGCCTTCCCCTAAACTACCATTTTCTCAGCGTGAATACAATTATTGATAGCCTAGATTGTAGCAACTTGTTCCCCAACTTTTCATACCCATTTTCTTTAAAATATGACCACTAATAACATAAATAATTGAGAATTCAATTTTAGGCCTTCCCCTAAACTACCATTTCACTCAGCGTGAGTAAAATGATTTATAGCCTAGATTGTAGAGGCTCATCCCCCGACTTCACATACCGATTTTCATTAGACCACTAATAACATAAATAGTTGAGAATTCAGTTTTAGGCCTTCCCCTAAACTACCATTTCACTCAGCGTGAGTAAAATGATTTATAGCCTAGATTGTAGAGGCTCATCCCCCGACTTCACATACCGATTTTCATTAAATTCTCTTCAACCGTTTTCTCGTGATGCGCGTACATACATACAGACAGACAGACAGATAGACAGACAGACAGACAGACAGAAATTACGGAAAAGTAAAAAGTGCATTTTCTTGTTACTATGGACATGACCGATACAGAAATACCATTATTTTCAAATTCTGAGCAATGTACAGACAAAACTCTTATTTTATATATATAGATTAATTCACATGTTGATGGTAGATTAAAAATCAGTGCTAATAATAACAATTTAAGATCGGGTTAAATGAAATTATTTATTACGCATGACCATTATAATGTTAGAATTGTTCATGTGGAATATGTAAAATGTGCTCAACTATGTTATAAATTTTACCTGGAAAATGGTAAGCCTGCGGGCAATATTTTTGAATTTTGGAAGCATGACATTAAACTGCGCCTACCGAGTGACCACCGGTATAAGTGGTCCCCCCTCTACCAAGTGCCAACGGCCTCCTCGGAGGGCGGATGAGCAGGTAGAGGTCCAGGGCACTCTTGTCCTTGGGGTGGGAAACTGCCCCTAAAGGCGGAAGAGCCACTGGATGGCCAACGGCATAGGATCAGGAAGGCAAGGGGAAACCACCTGATTATCATCCCATGAGAGCATCATGCAGAGTCAAGAAATGAATATTGGTATGCTGCGCGACCCGAGTAGAGATCGGCGTCAGTTTGGGTCCGGGCCGAACGATGTGAAATGTGCGACCGGACGTGCAGAGGTAAACGATCAGGCGTCGCACGGTGAATCTGCTACTGATCGACCAAATGCAGATCAACTTCGCAAAGGTAAAACAATAGCTACATGGAATGTGAGAGAGTTACTTCAGACGGGAAAACTTCGCATTGTAGAAAGAGAACTAAAGAAACATCAAATAGAAATGTGTGGACTTCTCAGAAACTCACTGGAAATGATGTGGGCATTTTGAAACAGATGACCATGTAATATACATCGCCGGGGCAAATGATACAGGTCAAAATGGCGTCGCGTTTCTTGTTGATAAGCGGATATCCCAATATGTTGAGGAATACAGACCTATCAATTGAAGAATACTGACCCTCACTCTCAACACCAAACCATATAAATTACACCTGATCCAGGTATATCTACCCACCATCGCTGCAAACGACCAAGAAATCGAAGACTTCTATGCAGACATGGAAAATACAATAGCATCACTTAAATCAAGAGGTATTACCATCATATTGGGAGACTTCAATGCAAAAGTAGGAACCACCGCGATGGACAACCACTTGCGAGAAACTATAGGACAGTATGGCCTGGTGCACGTAATGAGCTAGGCAATCGGTTGATACAGTTTGCAACCGAAAACAATCTTTCCATTATGAATACCATGTTTAAACACCACAAACGCCGTCTCTTTACGTGGACCTCTCCGAATAGGCATGTTAAGAACCAAATTGATTACATCCTTGTCGAAAAAAGATGGAGAACCTCCTTAAGTAATGTGAAAACAAAACCTAGTGCCGTATGCGGATCGGATCATCGTTTACTCTGGGCCTACCTTAGAATCAAACTGAGCAAACCAGTTGTCAAAATAAACTCGAAAAACCCCTGAGCCAGTTGCTTTCCAAGAAACACTACAAAGCACTGGGCCACCTGACCTAGAGGGAAATTGTGACATTGCTTGGAAGAGAATTGAAGAATGGATCACAGACGCAGCGAGCAAGGTCCCAAAAATGAACACCGTAGTGAAGCGACAACACTGGATGACTGACAAAACTTTGGCACTAGTTGAAATGAGACTTAACATCCGGCTCACAGTTACAGATCCAGAACAAGAAGGACGACTAATGAAAAACCGAACAGTGATATCAAACATGCTTGTAGAAGAGACAAGAATGAACACATTAAGAAACTGTGTGCAGAACTAGAGGCGCATGGGACCAAAACTCACGGCACAGAAGTCTACGACAAGGTAAAATACTTAGCACGAGAGTTTATGCCTAAGACTCAGATTATTAACGATGACCGAGGGAATATCATCACAGATGCATCGGGCGTCGCCAAAGTATGGAGGGAATACTGCATCAAGCTGTTCACTGATAACCCACAACAAATGCCAGGTCACCAGAACCCAACAGACTTTGAACCAATGATCCTTAGAGAAGAAGTGGAACATGCAATAAAAAAGCTCCGGAACCGGAAAGCACCAGGCCAAGATGGAATCACTGCTGAAATCCTAAAGAACATGGGTGACCTAGGTGTCGACATCCTGCACAAGTTATGTCAGAAGATATTGACATCTGGAAATTGGCCGGACCAGTGGTGCCACTCCGTCTTCGTACCACTGTTCAAAAAAGGTTCTCCACTTGACTGTGCAAACTATCGAACGATAGCCCTCATATCCCATGCAAGTAAAATCATGCTCACGGTGCTGAACGAGAGGCTGAAGACCTTCTTACTTCCACAAATCTCAGGAACTAACCGGGTTTGTTCCAGACAAAGGAACTCGTGAGCAGATCCTAAACATCCGGCAGCTCATATAGAAGACAGGGGAATACAATATCAAGATGTTCCTGTGCTTCGTGGACTACAAGAAAGCCTTCGACAACGTAAAATGGTCAAAGCTATGGGCTATACTCACTGAGATGGGGACGCCGAAACATTTAGTGTACCTGATCCAACAATTTTACTCTTCGAACACTGCGACAGTGAGAGTTAATGGCGACCTCTCAGACGTCTTTTCTACTTGTGCTGGAGTGCGACAAGGTTGCATTCTTTCCCTCCTCATATTTAATGTATACATTGAGTATATTATGAGGGAGATTCTCGAGGACTGAAGTGACGGCATCACAGTTGGTGGCAAGAAAATTATGTGATTATTGCAACAGATGGTCATGAACTAGAAGCCATCATGCGTAGGTTAGACGAGCGAAGCAGGGAATATGGTCTTGAAATCAACAATAAAAAGACCAAAGTGATGATTGTAGACCGTTTTAATAACAACAAACCTGTCATAAGAATTGCGCATTATGAGTTTGTCAGTCGCTTCGAGTATCTATACTAGACTTAACTAAAGTTGGCGTCTGACAGGTAAGGTTGGAGGGAGGAGCACTGCATGTGCCATTTCACGATGTTACCACATTCCAGCATTCCTTTCTACATGCTCTTACCCCTCGCTTCCGGCTCACTTGTTCCTTCATTCTGACCGCTGTGATCTGTTGTAGACCACCTGGCCAGGCGGTGTCGTCCCATTTGCGATCACTCTTATACAATCAGGTTCTTATCAGTGACAGTGACAGGTTTGGCAACTCGCAGCAAGACGAGCTGCCCTGAAGTTTTATCTCCATGGCAACCGCAGTCGCCCCACCCTCGTTTCCATGGCAACCACACAGCCACTCCCTTTATCCCGCCTCGGCAGGCAGTAAACGGACCTCCCTCTAAGAAATGTCAGACGCCAACTCAGGATCTATTATCACAAATACTGGAGACTGTGAACCTGAGATCCGCAAGCGCATTGCGATTGCGAGAAATTAAACAGCAAAACTTACTCGCATCTGGAAGGACACCTCCTTCACTTCCAAGACAAAGCTCATCCTCTTGCGAACTCTGATCTTCCCTATCGCGAACTATGCAGCAGAAACTTGGACGATGAAGACGGCGGATCGCCGCAGGATTAATGCTCTAGAAATGTGGTGCTATAGGAGATTACTGCGAATACCATGGACAGCACGCCGTACTAATGAATCAATCCTGCAACAGCTCGACATCAGAACATGACTGTCAACCCTTATCAACCAAAAACAACTCTGATATTTTGGTCATATTGCCAGAAGACAGGAAGCAATGGAAATACTTATCATAGAGGGAAAAGTCGAAGGCTGAAGACTTAGAGGACGTGCGCCGTTACGATGGATGGACCAGATCAAGAACTTGACCAGGATGAGCTTATAGCAAGCAAGTCACCATGCCCAAAGCAGGGACTCCTGGAGGAATATCACCAAAAGGATTGTCGCGTGATGCCACTACACCCTTACGAAGGGCTGGACTAAGAGAGAGAGAGAGAGAGAGAGAGAGAGAGAGAGAGTGTCACGGGTTACAATGCATTCCGATGAAGGTGGAGCACGTGTTGAAGTTTAAGGAATAATAATGATTTGTCGACACTCAATGATCACGTGTCACTGAATATAATCAGTGTTAACCCAGGCGATGTGCATGATTATTGTTTCTACCAAGTCTTCTGAAAAACATTGTGAGTTTTGAATATACCGCCGTTGGAATGTCAATTAAGTGAGCATCTGAGTTCTATCACTAATCACGTCAGTTGTTGAGCACATTGAATTTAAAACGAAGGTCATCAGTCTATGCCATTCAACCTTCTTCCCCATGATAACAATCATAAATAAAAATAAAGCCTAGGATCCGAGTATAAATTTACACAAAATTAGAGTATCCTGTGTGTGATGTAGTTAGTGAGATTTTGCAGTGCTATTTCTTGAAATGTGGTTCTTTGACTACGTGCTTAGCACGGTGGATCAGATTATTCCAGCGTTGTCTGTTTTGTTCGCATTATTTGAGATTGCTATTTAATATTTTATGCAAAGTTTAGTGACAGATTTAATTATATAACATGACTTTGTGAAAAGTGAATAACATAGGCTATTTTTTAATTTTTTTTAGTGTGTCAGCTCCATTCCAGACTTGAGAATTTATTTTTCAACCATCGTCACTTCGTGAGCTTTGAAAGTAACTTTAGCAAGATATATTTTGTTAAATTCAATATTATTGTACATATCTTATAATACTGTCAAGCCTATTTTTTTTCTTGTATTGCCGTCAACCCTTGTTCCTTAAATGCCTCCAAAATTAGGACAGCTTGCAAACGAACGGTCCACCTCGGGATCTCTCGTGTGCTGGCTGAGCTTGACCGGGAAATAGGGGACAGTATGGACAGTTCCCTTTTTTTTTTCTAGCAACAAAAATCCACGTTCATGAATGTTATCATAGCCGGCAAGATAAAACTGTATAGGACAAATGATCGGAAATTTTACACTATATAACTTTAGTTATGTAATATTTATCGATGGGACCACTAATAGATACTTGAGAATTCAGTTTGTTTGGTTTTTTTTTTTTTTTTTTTTTTTTTTGCCAGTTGCTTTACGTCGCACCGACACAGGTCTTATGGCGACGACGGGACAGGACAGGGCTGGGAATGGGAAGGAAGCGGCCGTGGCCTTAAGGTACAGCCCCAGCATTTGCCTGGTGTGAAAATGGGAAACCACGGAAAACCATTTTCAGGGCTGTCGACAGTGGGATTCGAACCTACTATCTCCCGAATACTGGATACTGGCCGCACTTAAGCGACTGCAGCTATCGAGCTTGGTGAATTCAATTTTAGGCCTTTCCCTAAACTGCCATTTCACTCAGGTGAATAAAATTATTTATGGCCTAGATTGTAGGGACTTATATACCGATTTTCATTAAATTCTCTTTAGCAGTTTTCTCGTGATGCGCGTACATACACACATAGACAGAAATTATGGAAAATTAAAAAGTGGATTTCCTTATTACTGTGGACACGACCGATACATAAATACCATTCTTTTTAAATTTAAGCAATGTACAGACAACACACTCATATATATATGAAACTAGCTTATGTACCCGTGCTTCGCTACGAGATTCTCAGAAAGACCGACTTTGTGGTTTTCCTAACTGAAGTCACCATAGTTCATTATAAAAATTTCAGTAGGAATGCAGGGATTAACAGCAATGTTATCATATAAAATACTCGCTCAAATGAAAAACCGCACATTTTCTCACTTTTAATAAACAGTACTACGATGCCGATCTAACAGTCCAAAGTTCCAGTGCTGGTATGACCAGGCCGCAGACAGCCGTGAACACTTATCTGCCATTGTTCCGTTAAATATACACACTGCTCATTCCAATCAGTGCTTCAGGGTAGAGATTGAATAGTTCGAATGCTATGATGGACCAGTTTGTTACGTGCCAGTAGTATCAGAAAATTTATGAGCAAGAGGAATGGCATGCTTAAGAAGAAAGTTATCTAACTCCCCAGTTACTTCCCGCCAATATTCAGGCAGGCTGTTATACTTGGTACGATCGGGCGAGTTGGCCGTGCGGTTAGGGGCGCGCAGCTGTGAGTTTGCATCCGGGTAGTAGTGGGTTCGAAAACCACTGTCGGCAGCCCTGAAGATGGTTTTCCGTGGTCTCCCATTTTCACACCAGGCAAATGCTGGGGCTGTACCGTAATTAACGCCAGGGCAGCTTCCTTTCCACTCCTAGTCCTTTCCTATCCCATCGTCGCCATAATATCTGTATCGGTGCGACGTAAAGCAAATTAAAAAAATTCTCGGTATACAGCAGTAATCCCATCTATCGGACATGACTGGCAACAGAAGACACAAAGCACATCACAACAAACAATGGTCAATGTAATGTTATTGTTGTTCAGTGTTATGAGCTTTCTGTATTGTAGGCCTTCACATTTAGTTTTCTTTCGGCTCTGTGATATTAGGGCGTCTTGCGAAATTATTTATAGTGTAGACTGTAGTTCCTCGACTTTACATAACGATTTTCATTAAATTCTGTTTGCCCATGTTCTCGTGACTTGGTCCTGATATGGACTTAGCAACAAAAATCAAAATTCATGAATATCTCTGTTATCATAGCCGGTACGGTAAAAATGCATAAGACATAAATGATCGAAAATTTAATACTATATAACTTTAGTAGTGTAGTATTTGTCGATAGGACCACTAATAACATCAAAAGTTGAGAATTTAAGTTTAGGACTTCCCCTAAACTACCATTTCTTTCAGCGTAAATAATATTTATGGCCTAGATTGTAGCGACTTATTTCCGGACACTACATACCGATTTTTATTAAATTTTCTTCAGCCGTTTTCTTGTGATGTGTGTACAGACAGACAGACAGACAGACAGACAGACAGACAGACAGACAGACAGACAGACAGACAGACAGACAGACAGACAGACAGACAGACAGACAGACGAAAATTACGGAAAATTAAAAAGTGCATTTCCTTGCTACTTTGGACACGACCGATACAGAAATACCACCCTTTTTAATTTCTAAGCAATGTACAGACAAAACACTTATTAACTACAGTATATATATAAAATTGGATGTTGGTATATTGGACGTTAATAGACTCAAAAACTGCTGGACCGAATTCGCTGAAATTTTCACAGTTTTTTCTTATTTCATCTGAAAGGGATTATGAAGTAGTTTGAACGAAATCGGTAAGGTAGTTTTATTATTATGATGAGTAATTTTATGTAATTTTATTAAATTGCAAAGCCGCACCAAGATTGGATCGACTTGATGGACAGATTGTCGCTAGGCGACAGCAGCTTACGCTATACCATGATAGTCCGGTAAATGAAATGGCGTATGGTTTTTACTGCCGGGAGTGCCCAAGGACATGTTTGGCTCGCCACGTGCAGGTCTTGTGATTTGACTCCCGTAGGCGACCTGCGCGTCGTGATGAGGATAATATTTGCTGCATATAGAAGGATGAAAACACGCCGCATTGACTTACAAAGTACCTTTCTTGATAGGAGGTGCATTCTTATGCCTATTATTTTGAAATAGCAACCCAACATGCCGTGATCGAGATGTACTTTCATGTCATAGTACCAACATTGATAGGTCTGCCCATTTTTAAGAATGTAGCTGTGTATTAGACGTGTAAAATATTTAAGAAACTTTTAAAAATATAGAATATCAACAATGGAATGACGAGAGTTATCACCCCCCCTCCTAACGAAGAGCAAAGACGAGTCTATGTAATCTATAGGTCTATAGGTGGGTATATAGGCTATGCATGTACGTATTGCATCTCCTTCTATACCACTCGAGCGATTTCAACCAAACTTAGTACACTTATGACTTAGTATCAGGAAAAAAACCTCGTGGGGGAAAGACACCACAAGCACCCTTAAAGGGGGAGGGGCTTGGGGGACGAGTTAAAAATAATCGAAAATAGTGTTGAATTCATAGTTTTCAGAGTCGCTGAGATAAATAGTGATACTCCAGATTTCAAAGTCCAATTTCAGTCCCCTTCGGGGTGAGAGCGAGGGGGAGTGAGAAATAATAATAATAATAATAATAATAATAATAATAATAATAATAATAATAATAATTGTACCGGGCGGTACACCTCCACGCCGCTAATTCAAATATTGCGCCAATTGAAACTTCTCTACTGGAGAAACTTGGAACTTTAACTACTGAACTAACTCAACGGTTTCTCGGAAGATGTCACCCCTGTAAATTTTGTAATTTTGAAGTGTTCTGAACTGTGTCTATTTCGAATTGTGTTTGTTTTGGCCTGTATCAAGAAGTATGGACATTCTCTTCTAGATGTCTCTACAGAGAAAAGACTACGATTGTGCACTCTGGTGCGAAGTGAAGGAACTGTTTTTTGAAGAAACCTTGTATCCATAAGTTTGTTCTTTGTTAAATTTCTCTCTTTCAGTTTTTGGGTTGGCAATATTGATCTCTGTTTCCGCCAGTTTTGAATTCAGCCAATCCCGAATTTTCTAAATTAATTTTCCTCCAATCCTAGGTTTCTTGTTCATGTTGTGTGTAACTTTTGATGTTAGCCAATAAAGGGAAGGGGTGTGGCGCTTTTATTTCCTGAAAGGTCTCGAAGCTTCCTTGTGGGTATAAAACTGCTGAGGTTCATGGCTCGTCGCCACTCCATCGACATCTTGCTTAGTGTGTTAATATGTAGCAGGGGGCGGGAAGCGCCTCTTTCTTCGGGCAGCAGTTCATCAAAAATGTAATGGCCGTTTAATAACTTCATTTCTTGCTAGCTCAGCAGTTTAACCCACGGAGCAGGTTCGAAACTTTTCTCATGTAACCTACCTTTAAAATGTAAAAGACATTTGGTACAAATTCCGTCTCTTTAACTATAAATTGGGATAGAGAGTGCCTAACCCTCTCGAGCTCCCACTCATATTGTTTTGAGGTGACTACGTTTTCATAACCGATTTTCTTCCTTTCTCAATGTAATAAAGTTTTCTTATACGAGTCACTTCCTTAGTATGGGATTAACCCTTGTGTAAGCGGCCTAGTGCCAAGTAGGTTTCAAAAGTGTATTAGGAGTGCAAGCTACGCCTCCAGTTAATTTAGTATTTTGGGCCATGTAATTAACCTGTTCCTTTTCTGAGTAGGCCCAGTAGGTTGGGTACATGATACCCCTGTGTAAATTTGTAAGTTGTGCCTGCAGGAGGCAAGTGATTGTAAAAGTCGAGGATGCCTTAAATAGGCGTGAGTAACTGAGAGCCGGTTCGCTCGTTTCGAATTTGATTTTGAGTGCCTCTAGAAGGCCGGAATGTGTTAGGTGAGACCTAGTGCTCTTTGATTTCAGGGGAACTCTGCCCCCAGGTAATCTGGTTACATATTGGTAAAATGGAGCTTGGAGCTCATTAATTATTCACCCGGGGCTCGAACTCCAGCAAATGTAAATTCTTAACTTGTTTTCCTGCTACTTGGTACCTGTTACTCTGTTGTTATTTTTTGATTTTGAAAAGAAAATATAACCTTTGTTCAAGTTTTAAATGAACTTTAATTTGGTAGTTGAGACCTATTCCAGCCCGCACCTTCTTTCACCTCTAACTACCACGGATATCTCCGTAACAAGAAGAAGAAGAAGAAGAAGAAGAATGTGAAATAGAGCCGAATTCATCGTTTTCAGGGTGGCTGAGATGAATAGTGATACTCCGGAATTTGTTGAAGTCCAAATTCATCACCCTTTGGGATGTTAGGGACAAGGGGGGAATGATATATAAAAAGAATCGGAAATAGTGTCGAATCCATAGTTTAAGGGGTCGCTGAGATGAATAGTGACACTCGGGATTTTTTAAAGTCCAGATTCAGCACCCTCAGCGGGGGGGGGGCGAGGGGGAGGGAGATATAAACATTAATAATAGAAAATAGAAGTCGAATCCATAGTTTCGGGGTCACTGAGATGAATAGTGACACTCCGGAATTTTTGTAAGTCCAAGTTCATCACCCTTTGGGGTGGGGGGCGATGGGTAATGAGATATAAAAATAATCGATAATAGTGCCAAATCCACAATTTTCGGGGTCGCTGAAATGTATAGTGATGCTTCGAATTTTTTAAAGTCCAGGTTCATCACCCTTTGAGGTGAGTGACGAGGGGAGAATGAGATATAAAAATAATCGGAAATAGTATCGAATCCATATTTTTCGGGGTCGCTGAGATGAATAGTGACACTACGAATTTTTCAAAGTTCATATTCAGCACCCTAAGTGGGGGGGGGGGGACGAGGCGGGAGTGAGATATAATAATTATAGTAATAGAAAATATAAGTCGAATCCATAGTTTTCAGGGTCGCTGAGATGAAGTGGCACTCCGGAATTTTTCAAAAATTCAAAGTTCATCACCCTTTGGGGTGGGGGGCGAGGGGTAATGAGATATAAAATTAACCGGAAATAGTGACGAATCTATAGTGTTCGGCGTCGCTGAGATGTACAGTGACACTCCGGATTTTTAAAAGGCCATGTTAAGCATTAAGAGATAAAAATTTCGTAGTGTTCCCTATTGAAGTGAGTTCAGCGACCCTGGGGGGGGGGGGGTGAGTGAGACATAAAATTAATCTAAAATAGTGTCGAATCCATACTTTTCGGGATGGCTGAAATGAATAGTGACACTCCGGATGTCGTTTAAGTCCAAGTTGAGCCCCAGTAAGCAGGGTTGTGACAAGGGGTGAAGAAAAGAAAATGTGCAAATGACAGATTTTGGGTGTTTGTATGCATGTTCCAGCATAGGTGCCAACTAAACTTGGTAAAATACTAAATTTATTTAATGAATTCACACTATCTGTAAAAATTTGCCTTTGCTGGCGGGACCTAGTGTTTACAGTGCACTATGTCTTCTGGTATAGGCTAGAGTAATTTTGTTACTTTCATTGATCTGTCTTAGCTTTATCCTTGGCTTTGACAAAATGAAAGTGACTGGGGTATGAGTGATGCTAGTAATGCCATTCCTTCTGCAGCCAGTCCCTGCTATGAATGGTGTGAAAATATTGCTCAAAGGGTCGGTTGGTGCATGCATTTCAGTAGGCTGGGTACGATGCGCATTGGTATCACCCAAATATCACTATAAAATTCGTCACAAATGGAACATAATAATTGCTTTTACACATATCAAGTGGAAAATCTGCGGCAAATTAAGAAATACCGTCGTTATTTGAGAAATATGAAAACATACTTAAGGCTTGTAGACAGGACTGGTTTATGACGTACTCCGCTGCTGGTGCCGTCTTTTGTTACTTTCTTCAGGTCCAGGGCTAGCACCGTGGAATGGGAGGGCTATGTCTGTGGATTCTCATTATCTTTGTCCATTCGCTGCTGGTGCCGTCTTTTGTTACTTTATTCAGGTCCAGGGCTAGCACCGTGGAATGGGAGGGCTATGTCTGTGGATTCTCATTATCTTTGTCCATATGACTAGAGCGGCCAGTTCAAACAGCAAAATGGAGGTCAACAGAAGAATAGCATGATCCCTCGACCAATAAATACTTTTATTTCTGTTCGAACGAAAGTAGCTCGATCCCTGGACCAATAAATCACTAGTCCACTGAATTTTTCTTATGTACATTGGCCATACCATTATGTCGCCTATTTAATATTGCATTTCGCGATACAATTCATGAAATGATGTCATTGACAAGTGAAGCAATGAAACGAAAGCTAAGAACTTCAGTGAACACAGATATCACACACGAAATTGTTGAAAGTGTAAGACAGAAGACATACGTGTGTCACTGTGAGCACAACACCAAATGTACTTGTAAAGTGGTAAAGTACGTATACATAATATTCTCCAAAAATCAAATATTTCTTTGCCGCAGATTTTTCACTTGATATGTGTAAAAGCAATTATTATGTTCCATTTGTGACAAATTTTATAGTGATATTTGGGTGCTACCAATGCGCACTATACCCCAGTGGGCTTGGCAGACTAATATGTAATAGCAACTTCTGGCTCGGTGAGGAAAGCAACGGGAAACTACTTCACTCATTTCCCTAGTACGCCTCTTCAGTGATGCCTAGGCCATCTATGACAGCTGATGGCAGAGCTGTTGAGGATCCAACCAGCCTTCGGGCTGAGGACTAAACATACATACATCTGTAAAAAATACTGGCTGCAGAAGGAATGGCATTACTAGCATCACTCATACCTAGAAGCCCTAGGGAAGGGGGCGAAATATAATTATAACTAAAAACGACCGATATTAATGTTGAATCCATAGTTTTCTGGACTACGGGAGAGATTTCAGCCAAACTTGGTACATTTATGACTTACTATCGTGAGACAAACTGCGAAGAGGTATGGTAGACCTGGCACGCTAGGGGTGGGGTGGGAAGGGCTGAGATGTAAGAATAATCGAAAATAGTATGGAGTAGTGAGACGAAAATTGATACTCCGGGCGTCGTTCTGTATATGTTTCTTCCAACATAGCCCTCATACAAAATTGGTACATATATGACTTACTATCTGAAAAAAAAAAAAAAAAAAAAAGTACTATTGGGTAAAACACCAGTAGCACTCCTCATGGAGGTGGTGAAATATAAAGATAAACGAAAATGACTGATATTAATGTTTACGAGTTCACTGAGTTGAACTGTGACACTCTGGATGGATAGGTCATACTTCACCGCAATTGGTATGGAGGTTCAGAAGGGGTGAAAATGAATGTAAAAATAACCGTCAAAAATTTAAAAATAGAAAATAACCAATATTAATGTCGAATTCATTGTTGTGACTCCCTGAATATCGTTTAAGTCGACGTTCAGCCTCCATTGGGACGGTGCACTGAAAGGGGTTTTGTAGTGTATAGTATAAAATGACCGAGATTAGTGGTGAATCCACTGCGTTTGGGGTCTCAAGGCTGATTGGTGAGAGTCTCAATGACAGTTGAAATCGTGTAGATCATATCTATACCGTGACTGATAAATACATGAAGTTATCACTTATCTTTTTGAAAGGATCAAATACTTCCCAATCAATTTGAGCTTCCATAAGGATAAAATTTTACCCAAAAATGAAATAATTTAAAACTTGAAATCAAACATCTAAATAACTCTAAAACTATATAACAGATGGTAAAAATCCATATCCCAGAAAGGAATTCTATACAAATTCACTTTAACATAACTAACTGGTGATAGTAATCTTAAAAGTAAACATCCTAAACCAACCGGACTACGCCGGGTAGTCAGCTAGTATAGTATAGAGTTCAATTCGGAAAACATTTTTTCGAGAGGAGAGGTGAAAAGAAAAAATAGGATAAGGTAATAAAGGAGGATTAGTAGATAAGAGAAGACTAAAAAACTGGACGTTAAAAGAAAATGGGAAAGGATAGGATAGGGAAATAAAGGAGGGGTAGTTTAGAGTGGGTTAGGAGGATGGGTTATTGGAGGTAAAAAACGTGGGTAGGAACTGTGTAAGGCATGGAAAATTGAATTCGTGTTTAGAAATTTAGCATTTTTGAGAAGGATTCGGAAGTCGAAAAGAATAATGGGTTTTTCAGATATGTCGTTTAAATTGAAATTAGTGTTGAAGTATTGGTCAAGGTGAATAAAACGATTTTCAGTAGTGTTTAGAAGGGGGCCTTTGTTAATGATTTTAAGTATTTTTATGTCTTTTTCAATATTGGTGAAATTACGTTTGGAGTCTCGTATGTGTTGTCCTATAACAGAGAATCTTTAATGGCGTTGATATGTTCGGAGTATCTGTTATTAAAGCTGCGTCCAGTTTGACTGAAGTACGAGGAGCTGCAGTTGTTACATTTGAATCTGTTTACTCCAGATTTAGAAAAAGCACTAGATTTATTTTGTGATTTAGAGTTGTGTAATATATCAAAAGGCCCCCTGGTCACCAATCCACGCTTCCAAGTTAAGAGCCCTGGGGCTTTCACGTTCTTGTATAAGCTTCACAGAAATTGTGAAAGTATGTAATGGAGAGTTAAAAAAGGTCAACTGTTATATTAATGTGAGATGTAGCTCGTTGGGGAAGATTTTATATAGCAATGTAAGGTTGTATTTAGAATTTATGGGACATGCATGTGGACTCTCGGGTGGATGAAAGCCTCGATACGGCCTGTATATCACGAAGGAAGTTCTCTGAATAACTGGAAATGATATTACGGTTCAGTTTTTGGAAGCTTGACATGTCGGATTTGTTTCTAAGGAAACGTATAATCACATTATTGTCACAAGAACGTATTAATATATGAGAAAGTGGCAGCTTCTCATACATGCGACACATAGTAGTCGCTGATCATTGAGCGTGATGCACCATCTCCAGGACTGAGGTACAAACATTACTACAGTATTTGATATCCTTAAAGGAAAAAGTGTCCAGAACAGAATGCGAGGGCGGATGTTTCACAGCCCAATTCAACAATCCTCCGGAAGGAAACAATATACGAGAGAAACTGAGTTCTATTTTCTTACGACCGTATTCCTTAGTGTAATCTATATCTATATCTATCTATATATATATATATATATATATATATATATATATAAAATAAGAGTTTTGTCTGTACATTGCTCAGAATTTGAAAAGAATGGTATTTATGTATCGGTCATGTCCACAGAAACAAGAAAATGCATTTTTTACTTTTCCGTAATTTCTGTCTGTCTGTGCATGCATCACGAGAAAACGGGTCAAGAGAATGTTATGAAAATCGGAATGTAAAGTCGGGTTATATAGAAGTTATATAGAATATATAGTTATATAGAATTCAATTTCCAATCATTTATGTCTTATACATTTTTACCGTACCGGCTCTGATAACACAGATATTAATGAATTTGTATTTTTGTTGCTAAGTCCATATCAACGCCGAGCCACGAGAAAATGGGTTAACAGAATTTAATGAAAACCGCTATATAGAGTCGGGGAATAAGAAACTATGGTATAAGCTGTAAATGATTTTATTTTCCCGAGATGAAATGGTAGTTTAGGGGAAGGCGCCTGAAATTTATGTTTTAAAATACCAGTACCTATGTTATTGGTGTTATCGAAAAGTACGGTACTACATAACATAAGTTATAGACAATACAATTTCTGATCATTTATGTTTCATTCAGTTTTAATGTACCGACTATGATAAGAGTGGTATTTCAGAAGGCCTACAATATCCAAAGCGCATAACACTGATCAACAATAACTTTACATTGACCATTGTTTGTTGTGATGTTCTTCGTGCCGCTCAACTCCGATAGATGAGATTACTACTGCGTACCGAGTATAACAGCTGACTGAACATTGGAGGGAAATAGCTAGGGAATTGGAAAACTTTCTTCTTTAGCATGCCACTCCTCTGGTTCATACATTTGCTGATACTGCAGGTACGTAACACACTGGTTCATCATAGCATTCGAGCTATTCAATCCCTACTCTGAGGCACTGATTGGAATGAGTAGTGTGCATATTTAATGGAATAATGACAGAGGAGTGTTGATGGCAGCCTGCGACCTGGTTGTTCCAGCTCTGGAACTTTGGACTGTTAGATCGGCACCGTAGTACTGTTCGTTGAAAGTGAGAAAGTGTGCAGTTTTTCATTTGATCGGGTATTTTATATGATAACATTGCTTTCAATCGCTACATTCCTACTGACGTTTTTGTAATGACCTATGCTGAATTCAGTTAGGAAAACCACCAAGTCAGTCTTTCTGAGAATCCCGTAGCGAAGCACGGGTACATCAGCTAGTATACCTATAATTTTAAGTTCTGGTAGGAAATAATGGAATTGGGAGAAGCCTTCATTATGCTCCATAACCGGAACACATTGGGTACCAGTCAACAATAAGACACGACAGAAACATACTATTGTTGAACAGGTCGCTTACTGTGCAGTTCGCATTCATTTCATATAAGAAGGATAAGAAAAGTTGTCGCTATTCCCCGTTCACCCAGCACGCGTCCGTAAGGATTCCGGGGGCAATCAAGCGTGCTGACTCTCTGGATGGTTGCCACGGGTGATGGCGGGGAGGGGCCATCACTACGGGGAAGCCTGCTGCGATCGCAGTTGGTACTACCCCGCTGTACTTGTTAACATCGTCGGGGGGACAGTCGAACTCGACACGAGGTACTGCTCCTCAGAACAGGGGTTTTCTCTGTTTGGGGATTCAGTCCCAAGTGTCGGAAAAGACTGAAACTTCGGAGATATTAACAAATACGCGAGATGAGGTGCGCGTCCGAAAGGATTCCGGGGGCGACAAAGCGCATCGACTTACTGGATGGTCGCCACGGGTGATGGCGGGGAGGAGCCATCACCTCTACGAAAGCTTCCTGCGTTAGGTCAAGGAGGCATGGTGAAGTTCTACCCACTATCTGACAAGAAAGAAGAAATGTGCGGTGAATCGACAAAATGACGCATGTTCAGTTGATGTGAAGAGTTTCAATTGTAAAATATTAGTATCAATGGATGGTAATAAAATCTATGTATGGATAATTTTGTATATCCCTATGATATTCACTAAATAAAATTCATCATCACTTTTCTTAACTGCAGTATTTTTTAATATTCAATCAAATAAAGAAGGCTAAATGTATTTACACTGATGGGTTATTGAAAAGCTCACAACCATAGTGTTAACGGGAGATTTAAGATAATACACACCTCCCATAATTTTGGAAATCATAGAGCCGGGAGATGGTATTATTTTAATCTTAATTTTCGATACATGCAATTAAAAAAATGATATTTTAATTGAAAAACGTGCACTAAAAGCACAAATAAAGATTAACCTGTCCGGAAATATGATGAATAAAAATTTAATACAAGTATTTGTGAGTAATTTAGAAGCTGAACAGAAAAAAGAACGGCCTGAAAAGTGTGTTAGAAATATTATTGTAAGAAATGGAACTTCTCGGACATGCTATCGAGGAAACATGGCACCCACCCCAAAGAGGTCAGCACAGTAGTTATCCTCAGTCCCTCCATATGTCCGACTCCTGAAATTAATATTAATATTGACTCTCGAAAGAAAAACAAAAAATCGTGCAGACTAATAGAACTATTACGATAAAATTATTATATGCTATATCTATAATCTACGTACCTAACTGCTCTACTCTTCAACGGAGTTATATTTTCTAGTATATACATGTATATGAATGTTTGTTTTTATGTCACAAATTGACTCAAAACCTACTAGACCGAAATGCCACAATGTTTTCTTATTACTTTTGGGAGGGTTTAGAAATTCATTTGAACGAAATCCGATGGGTAGTATTTTTTAATGAGTAATTTTATGTAATTTTATGTAATTAATTTAACTGCAAACCCGCACCAAGATCGGATCGACTTGATCGACAGACTGTCGCTAGGCGACAGCAGTTTACGCTAAATGAAATGAAATAGCGTATGGCTTTTAGTGCCGGGAGTGTCCGAAGACACATTTGGCTCGCCAGGTGCAGGTCTTATGATTTGGCACCTGTACGCGGCCTGCGCGTCGTGAGAGAATGCAATGATGATAACACACACACCCAGCTCCAGTGCCAGCGAAATTAACCAATGTTGGTTAAAATTCCCGACCCTGTCGGGTATCGAACCCGGGACCCCTGTGATCAAATGGCTAATCATTTAAGCCATGGAGCCGGACAGTTTACGCTATATCATGATAGTCCGGTGAGAAATGCTGTACATAGAATGGGAACACGCCACCAAGCTTTATAAAGTGCATTTCTTTCTAGGAGGATCATAACCGTGCCTGTTATTTGGAAATAGCAACCCAATATGCGGCGATGGAGATGTACTTTCATGTCGTAAGACCAACTTTGATAGGTCCGCCCAGTTTGAAGAATATAGCTGCGTATTAGATGTGAAAAAGTGAGGGCAATTGTAGCCTATCTCAAAACTGAAGGCCACAGGCGTGAAAATTGGTACTTGGAATCTCCGTTAAAAAACGAAAGATGTATTATTTGGTTTAAGGAAAATCCACGTAAGGGGGTGCGTGAAAAGAACTGAAAAAGAAGTTGAATTCATTTTATGAGGATACGTATATCTCAAAAAATGATGTTATAGACGTGAAAATTGGTACTGGAATCTCCTTTGAAAATGAAGAGACACGCATATTCTTTTTTCTTTTTCGGAAGACCCACTTAAGGAATGTGGGGGAGGGGTGTTTAGAAAATGAAGACTGGGTTGAATTATTTTTATATGGAAACTTATAAAACTGATATTACAGACATGGAAATTGTTATTTGGAATTTCCTAAAATAATGTATTACTTTTCGACTTGAGAGTGGGCTGTTTCTCACATGGACAGTTCCATGTCACAAGATCCAATGCCACACGCGGTTTTCAAAAAGTTACTGGGGTAAATGAACCTCACTTTTCCGGTAAGTTTTTGTGCCTTAGGAAGTTTCAGAAAATCTCTTAGTGCAGTAGCGAGGAATGATTACTTTTATCAAAGTACGAAATCCCATCGAGCAAAGCCGCGGGTAACAGCTAGTCTATATATATATTCCAAACAATCACACTGGTCGTCATTGTTTTTATTATCCTAAAGCAGGCTCCTGTCTTACCGCTTTTCCCCATACCTGTGCGGTCACGAGTGTGAACTACGCCGCACATGTGGATTTGGCCCTGTTTTACGGCCAGATGCCCTTTCTGACGCCAACCCTATGTGGAGGGATGTAATCACATTTGCGTGTTTCTGTGGTGGTTGGTAGTGTGTTGTGTGTTTATGAAGAGGAGAGTGTTGGGACAAGTACCCAGTCCCCAAGTTAAAAGCATTAATCAGAACGGATTAAAATCCCCGACCCGACCGGAGTCGATCCCAGGACCCTCTGAACCGAAGACCTCTACGCTAACCATCCAGCCAAGGAGTCCTAAAGCAGGGTCCTGTACCAGAAAAGAAATCATTTGTCCACTCTTCTCCAAATTGCTTGACCGTCAAACCAATCACGTTCTATTTATTTTGAGCTATCAGACTGTCTTCAAAGATTGTGAAAGTTTCCTCCTGTCTTTTAAAAAACCGAGCTTGATAGCTGCAGTCGCTTAAGTGCGGCCAGTATCCAGTAATCGGGAGATAGTGGGTTCGAACCCCACTGTCGGCAGCCCTGAAGATGGTTTTCCGTGGTTTACCATTTTCACACCAGGCAAATGTTGGGGCTGTACATTAATTAAGGCCACGGCCGCTTCCTTCCCATTCCTATGCCTTTCGTGTCCCATCGTCGCCAAAAGACCTATCTGTGTCGGTGCGACGTAAAGCAAAAAAAAAAAAAATTATTAACTTCCTGAATATAATCATTCCTGCAAAGTATTTCACTTGGATACTATTTTTATTTGTCCTTTTCCTTGAAATTTTCTGTTTTTTTTATAAATTACATAGTTTGAAGTGTTTTTGTATGTCTTTACAGGAGATTTAATGTTGCACAGTACATAGTGCTTTCCTAAAGTTAGTACAGTGCCATATTCCTTATATATTTGTTTCATAATACTTTGCTGGATTTGTGGATTTAATGACGTTTTATTTTTGTGGCATGTGTGTAACCTAAAACTCCTCCCTGAAACATGAAAACACGAGTGGAGCAAAAGTGGATTTATCGCTCCTTAAATGATGCGGTGCGATCAGGTACATAGGGTTCCTCTCATAAACCCAGACCGAGCGCACGGAGTTTGTACTCTGCACTACAGCAGCTGCCTCAGCCCAACTTACGTCACGCGCGGCCGCCCTGCTTTAAGCGTGTATACAATCGTATATAAATCTTACCTTATAAAAGATTCTGAAAGTGCCACCCTTCATAATGAAGGACTTCATAAAGACCATTAAGATTTTCTGCACACCAATAGTGAGAGTTAAGACTTCACACGACCATAAAATAAAACCAGGCCTCATCCGAAAAGAACAAGCTGAGGGTCGGATAAACGATCATTCAATGATGCAAGATACATTTCACAATATCGCACTCTTGTGGCTGGATCAGCAAGTTTTAAACGATGGGCCCGTGTAAACCTGTACGGTGTAACAGCTTTGTAGCTCTGTGTGCAGAAGAAACCGAAACCCCTACTTGTGCTAATTTTGTGAGTGATTTATTTGGTGATGATTGATGATTGTTGTTTAAAGGGGCCTAACATCTAGGTCATCGGCCCCTAATGGTACGAAATGAGACGAAATGGAAGGACATATTAAAATTCTAAAATTCTCCACTGACCAGAATTCAAAAACGTGAGAACGAAGAATGAATGGATGGACATGAATTTAAAACAATCAGTGGTTGCGACTCGCAATGTCTCACATTCACATAAACAGACGTGACAATATCGTATTACTGACCAAGGGACTACTGCTATAGCATAACACGGAATCGATTATGCGTGCAGTCAAAAGGGGGTCCTAAATCGCAGTTATCCGCCCCTCATAACGGTACTGATCGCTATCAGAATAGAACCACGGTATTTGTTCTGTTGCGGTACTAATCAAAAGTAGCAGACACTTGCGGCATTCCACACATTATTGTACTACTCAGAGCTTATGAAATTCGACATAATACAGACCTATGCTTTTCTCACTTTGCGGCGCCATTTACAGGCAACGCAAACCTATGGTGTTCATCACATAAGAGTACTAACCACAGGGACCTCTCCCTATCCCGTGGTGTTCCTCATATAGTGGGTACTAATCATAGGCAAGGCAGAACCATGGTAGCTATCATCCCATGGTCCTGCTCATATGGTGGTACTAATCACAGGTACTGCAAAAGCCGACCGCGCGGTGCTCCTGTGTGCTACTGATCACAAACCAATTTCGTACCTAATGTAGTGGTACTACGCACAAGTAAAAGCAACCCTTGGTGTTCTCCGCGTGGTGGTACTAATCACAAGTAGTTTCATGGTTCCAATTTAAACATCCCTTGGTCACCCCTTTTAGTCGCCTCTCGCGACAGGCAGGGGATACCGTGGGTGTATTATTCGTCTGCCTCCCCCACCCACAGGGGGTGTGTGTTTGGTCCGCGAGAGGTATTTTATTTCCCTCAAGTCCACCGGCAAGCCGGTTAGGACCCCCCTATCCGCCACCTGGGACGCGCCACGTGGGAGTATCACCTCTCCCCCTGCTACGCCTGCGTAGCAGGTTCGTGGATTTATTTGGTGACTGTTCAAGATTCGCATCAATGTGATCTAGCTTTACCTCTGTTAAAACTGTTCGTATGCGCACATGTTTTATATTGAGCACTGAGCCAGTAGTTTCAAATTTATTTTCTATTACGTGAATCTGTGCTCGTGAAGGTAATTTGAAATTGGTGAACAAATGCATAGTTTTATCTCGAGCGCAAAGAAGTCCCCTACCAACCTGGTTTAGCGGTATCTTTTAGTTCCCGGTACTCCGATGTGATGGTCTTGGGTATGGGGCTGACTTGTCTTTGATACGCTATCTGACCCAAGAAGCCACGAGTAAAGTTCGCCACCGAGGGCCGAGTGGCATTCTGTAACGTAATAATGAAAACCGTAGGTCAGCACTAATTTTCCTAAGATAGGGATCTTACACGTACCGTTTTACCTGGGACTGTCCCGTTTCTAAGAATTTTGCACCATTGTTGCAGCGAAGTCTACCTTGGACGCAAAATGCTACTTTCTTCACGGAAGAAATTGAAATAAACTAATGTAATGTTTACATTCCCACCTTCCCCAGGCTTGTACGGTTCTGTACGCTTCAGTAAGGAAACTTTGGACAGTAATATGGATATTCAAATGTTATCTTCCTGCTTGGGTCCATGTCGCTCAAATGATGCCATTGAGGATTCTCACAGATTAGCAGTTTGTGGACCAGAGAGAGAGAGAGAGAAAAGAAAGTAAAGACTGAAGTCAAACTTAACGTTGACATTTTTTTATTTTCTAGGACCTTGTCTAAAGTCTTTGATATCAGAAGTCTTTAAAGTTTTTCCTGTCTTCTGAAAAATGCCACTCCCTCAACCAAATTTATCTGAAGCCGAGGACTGTGACTGGCCAATGAATAGACTGTGGAAAGTAATCGTATTACCAGATTTGCTTCACAAAAGATACAATATACTGTACGTACAGGGTTATTCAGCACGATTGTCCAACTCAAATACTTTCTGACCCGTTAAAAGTATAGACATTCTGTTTTAACATTCTTGTACTGAGGGATTCCTAAAACTGTCCAATTCGTCTCCATGCCGTACGTAATTATCGAGAAACCGGTAGTAACTTATGTTTAATGGGACTATACTCCTATCACTCAGAACTAAGAAGCGAACGGCAAGTTCAGTGATGTGCTTATTTTGCAAATCCGACGCGTACTTTTGGAGATATTAAAGGGTTGCATATGTGTAGGCATTAGACAGAAAGTGAAGTGCCATCCTCTGCGATGCTGCGTGACTTACACCTTCTTGATCAACATGCTCCGATCGGAAAACGGTCGCTATTTAGATCAGGAAAATTTAAATGTCCCTACTACTTCCGAGGTTATCACTAAATGGTTGTCTGTCGAAATTCACTTCCATGTATCAGTACAACTAAGAATAAATCGATTGAACGTAGCTGGAGCGAAGTCCAAGAAAGTACGAAGCAGGGGCGTAGCCGGGGGGGGGGGGGAGGTTAGAACCTCCTCCCTAAATACCATGGAATTTTTACACAAAAACTGAATAAACAATGAACTAAATAAACATTCAGAGAATTTTACAACCAACAGATCTGTTGAATTTATTTCCTAAGAAGCCTCGAAGGTTGGATTTTAGACTAAACTAACGTACCACCGAGCTCGATAGCTGCAGTCGCTTAGGTGCGGCCAGTATCCAGTATTCGGGAGATAGTAGGTTCGAATCCCACTGTCGGCAGCCCTGAAAATGGTTTTCCGTGGTTTCCCATTTTCACACCTTTCCTGTCCCATCGTCGCCATAAGACCTGTCTGTCAGTGCGACGTAAAGCAACTAGCAAAAAAATTCGCTGTAAAACTGTTGAACGTGATTTTATTGTTCTGTATTTTAAAGTAAGATTTTGTAGCGCACTGCAAACTGAATATCAACATAATTAACTTGTATCAGTGTCCTTATAATGACAAGTCTTGCATGCGTGCATCACACGCGCACAGTAGGGGCGATTGTGAATTAGAAGTGCGGGGGGGGGGGGGGAAGAGAAATTTGTACCAAACAAACAAGTACCGTACGCGCACCTTTTAGTGATATACACACACTCTAGTGTTGAATCGGTCGACCTCGGTTATCTTCGAGATTCGTATTGGCAACCTTTGAAATACAAACTATGAATCGCTTATGCATCTCTGTGCGACATCTAGCGTACACTTTACGTACTAGTACTGCTGTTTACACAGCAAAGCCAAACTATAGAATCCATGCTAGGAACAAGATTCGCATGCAGAAATGTTATATAATGTTAAATAATGTATGTGTGACACAGTTGTTGGCGTAAGATAATACTGTGAATGTTTAGAAAATTCATATTGATTGATCATATTATCGATTCAATTTAGATTTCATTTCCATTCAGTCGGTAGTATAACCGGAACCGGGATAGCTCCCTCCTTACTCCCCAACACCGTACACAAAAATATCCAGAAAAAGTGTGCCGATAATAATGGAGACTTCGCAAATGCTATGACGAAGGGGTGTATTTTTTGCCAAGGTCGTGGGCACTGAGGTATGATTCACCTGCTTGCAGCGTGCATTCGTCAGTCTGGCAGTCTCTTTAATATTGTCTCTTAGTTTCTTAGTGTGTAGTCAAATAATAAATGATTTTTAAATTTTATAATCACGCCGCACTTCTATTTAATTCTAATGCGTGTGTAATATTGTTTCTTTGCTGAAAGAATCAAAATCTCAAACTATTATTGTCGCACTTAAGTTAGTAAACTCAACCTTTACCTCTCTGTCGAAATTCGCATCAGAAACTTACCATTTTGTAGCTTCTTTGTTCACTTCTGATGTGTATAACCCCCACCCCCGCTATATCCCTCAACCCGGCTACTTTCTGTTGTGTGTATAGTTTTTCACTCGCCCCCCACTTCTAACACCCAATCGCCGCTACTGGAGACAGAATATGTAGGAAATGCAATGAAGAAGAGGAATCAGCTGAATACAGATTTTTCGAATGTAAGGCGCGGGGTAGAATCACTCCCCACTCTAGGACTACCAGGTGAAGAGAGCGAAAATTCAAGAATACCCAATAAGAATAACTTGCAGCTTTGTGAAGGGAGCAGGTATATCTAGATGGGAATGAAGGAAAAACATGGTAGCAAAAAATCTTAGAAGTCGACACTAATTAAGAACTAATATTTAGAGGCCCCATGAAGAAAAGATGATTTTGTACTATCAG
The DNA here is from genome assembly GCF_040414725.1 of Anabrus simplex. Lineage (NCBI taxonomy): Eukaryota > Metazoa > Arthropoda > Insecta > Orthoptera > Tettigoniidae > Anabrus > Anabrus simplex. The sequence goes on from NC_090267.1 coordinate 464,526,402, forward strand.
ATACTAATCGCTCTTCCACACACTGTTACAACCGTCTCCACTACGTGAGGTGACTGAAAAATCTGTTAGCTGCGTCAAATAATATTTTGTGCGTATTTCCGCCAAGTATTCTTTTAACATGTAAATCAATTGAAGGGAAATGATTAGGTATTAAATAACAAGGTTTGTATAAGTTGTTCTTTTTTAATAATTCCTAGTTTTAGGTGGCTAAAATGAAATAAAAATGTATTTTTCTCCACAAAGTGTGTGGGGGGGGGGCGATTCCCCCTCGTTTCTCCGAATCTGCTCTACTCCACGTGCACAAGCACCTTCATTGTGTTCTATAACCATTTTTACACCTAAAACCCCCTCCGCCTCATTGGCCGATCCTGGTGCGAAGAACAAGAAGTCCCACTGCAGTAGAACCAGTACTGAACGAAGTACCGTACTTCCTTATCTCTAGTACTTCCAATGACGAACATCCTACAGTAACCACCACTGCTGAGGATGTTCTTAAAAAGAGGTATCCCTTTAAGTGCCCTTGATTTTTGTTATTGTTTTACGATGCACCGACATAGGTCTTATGGCGATGATGGGATAGGAAAGGCCTAGGAATGGGAAGGAAGCTGCCGTGGCCTTAATTCAGGAGCAGCCCCAGCATTTGCCTGGTGTGAAAATGGGAAACCACGGTAAACCATTTTCAGGGCTGCCGACAGTGGGGTTCGAACCCACTATCTACCGGATGCAAGGTCACAGCTGCGCGCTCCTAACCGCAGGGCCAACTAGCTCGGTAAGTGCCCTTGTAGGTGTCCTTTCAGCAAATACAAAGATGTACTTTTCCACATCACCCCGAAGAGATACAGGCTTAGCAATGAGAATTTTAATATTCTCTAAAGTAATTAACAAATTATTTGAAATGCTTAAAGTCGCTAATTAAACTAAAAATGAAGGGAACATTTCGAAAGTTCGAAGGTTTCATGTTTAGTATCACTTAGCGATGATCGCCTCAATGTGTCTATGATAAAGTAAAAAATTAAGTACGGTAATATACTTTTCAATGCAAACTTTGTTACCCAACCTCATGCGAAAAAATTACATGATTCCCTAATAAAAAACGGCATTCTGTGAAGTAATTTTAATTGAGTAAAATATTCCTCAGGTAACTGCAATCAGCCCAGTTATTTCTCCTTGCACTCTTTCCCATCGCTGGTCACATTACAATAAATAATAATAATGATAATAATAATAGCAGCGAGAGGCCGAAGATATTCTGGGAAGAGAAAGCGAATTAATCTGCTAAATATGATCAATCGCGCTCAGCCGGGCACAACGTTGTGAAAGATATATCATTATTATTATTATTATATTTATTATCCTCGATTTCGAACATTGATGGACACAAAAAGCTCTGTTTCAAACTCCTAAACCATTAGGTGTATTTTTGTGTAAGACTAATCAATTTTTAAAATTTGTTTTGCTTCGCACCGACACAGGTTTTATGGCGACGATGGGATAGGAAAGGGCTGGGAGTGGGAAGGAAGTGGCCGTTGGCTTAAGGTACAGTCTCAGCATTTTCCTGGTGTAAAAATGGAAAACCACGGAAAACCATCTTCAAGGCTGCCGACAGTGGGGTTCGAACCCACTATCTCCCGTATGCACGTTCACAGCTGCGAGCCCCTAACCGCACGGCCAACTCGCTCGGTAAGACTAACTAAAATACAGAGAATGAATGTCCAGATGGATTTCGCTGTACTCAAAAGCCGAAACTCAGTCTACACATTTGGAAGAAAGATGATTATGATGATATTCGTATGGTTCAAATATCCATATTCTTGAACTGTTCAATCTCGTTGTTAGAATGATAGCGCCCTCAGAAGTGACTGCAAAAGAAACGTTTTTAAAGATACTGTAGCTTCTTATATTCTTCTCTAAAGCTTATTGCAGTTTTCAAAAAAGATACACACATTCGCAGACATGAGATTTCGAAACTGATATTGAAATTACCACAGCGAATAGAATTTTATTCTTATTTCCACTTTTGAGTTTGTTTATGAAAACAATGCCCAATTAACTTAATGGTACTCGAATGGTGCATTGTGCATCTTGCACATTGCTCATTTGCAGCAAAATACCTATGAAGCAGACTTCGAAACAGAGTTCTACCACAGTCTAAACCAGACTTGTTACGAATTTAATATTCCTTTTCTATAATAGCCATTTAAAAAGTTACATTATACAAGTATTAAACAATTAGTTGCAAGTAAGTGAGGAAATAAAAAATTCCGAACTGTTTAGACAAACTTTTAGAAATAATTGCTTACCGGTACAGGTATTCGAACCATGGGCCACACTGATTCAACCCTAACCACCTCACGGCATTGACAGGAAACGTATACTGATGACGATATCCTGACAGAAGATTGGAGGGGGTGAGGACAACACAGGAAATCGGATTTCAATTGGCTAAGAGGAGTATGATGTATGTAGGTGTGTACCAAAGACGGCATTGACAGGAAACGTATACTGATGACGATATCCTGACAGAAGATTGGAGGGGGTGAGGACAGCACAGGAAATCGGATTTCAATTGGCTAAGAGGAGTATGATGTATGTAGGTGTGTACCAAAGACGGCATTGACAGGAAACGTATACTGATGACGATATCCTGACAGAAGATTGGAGGGGGTGAGGACAGCACAGGAAATCGGATTTCAATTGGCTAAGAGGAGTATGATGTATGTAAGTGTGTACCAAAGACATTCAGCCTCGTAGATACGTGTTTTGGGTAAAAGGAATACTGCAGGCTTATTCACATACAATATTTGCTGCAACGGAGTGTTTTATCTTTCGGCAAATGCTCTCCGTAGACAGTACATAAAATAGGACTGTGGAGGCGATCTTCGCATTGGTCTTCGCTGTCTGCAGTACGGCATATCAGTTTCTAACTTAGTGTATGTCAAATTGGTCCGGGCTACATCCTCAGTTCGGACGAAGGGGTGAGTAAAGTCGGTAGGGTAATAGCGTTTATTTCCACAAAAGTGCAAGGTCATACTATTATTTGCTAAAAGTAGCTGAAAGCAGAATGAGTTGTTTTGAACATTTTTTACTGTGTAAGGGTACTTAAGATTTTTTAATAAATTAGGTCCACGAAAATGCTGGTGTATGATATAAAACTGTCGATGAATTTACGGTGTTTGCCTGTTCTGTATTTCGAATATTTGCAATATACAGGCGCAGATATATAATTTACGCGTATAGTCTTTAGGTTTCCTAAAAGCGCTAACGTGTATTATTAGGCACTTACGAGTTTTTCTTATAAATCAGTCCATGTGGGTATCTATCCGTAAAGCTAAGATGGAGCTTTGTTTCGTCAATGCGTTCTTTTTAAACTTTATTTTTTGAACTCTGATAAGAAGAGTAGATGTCATAAATTCAGTGTGTGAATATTTCTAATTGGGAGGGAAGAATAGGAAGTGTGAAATAACCTCTGCCAACTTTGTCTTGTAAATGTAGTCTTTCATACGATGAGCCTTAGGAAGCACACTTCTAATTGGAAAAATTTACACTCGGGCATCGAACGGAAAGCAAGAGGGCTTGAAATTTTTGTGACCACTGATGCCGTGATCCCAACCACGGGACTGGACCTTTATTTCAAAAACCCACCTACATCGGCTGTGATTCAAACCGCTGCCGCTTCCTTGAGAAGACGGTGTCTGTTCCATCCGGCTTCGAGATCTTAAACGTCAAATGGCTCGTGTAATCGACAGAACTTAATGCAGATGTGCTGTAGAGTGCGTGAAGTTTCGGGAAGAAAGAGGCTAACATAAAGCAGTTTTGTATGTAGAAAAGTCACTGAATCATTTGGCATTAAATATAAACGCGCTTAGCAATGAAGTACCCTGGATTTGCCACCAACCATTTAGACTTCTTTCGAAGATGTTTAATTGGAGCTAATGAATTCCTGATCTAATTTATTATAAAGGGTTATACCTAATACAAAATGACAAAATACATTTTAAACACCTTGCTATAGAGATGCATTGACCTGGTATTGTGCGTATGTGCGGTGTTGACATTGACTACTCGTCTATTCCTCGTGTATACTAGAAGACTTTGGTACGTACACAAAGGTTCCTTTTAGAACGCACCGTTCAATGAACAGTGGCTTACAGTGAATAAGTGGAACGTTGGCAATAGTGCAAATGGCTTTTTTTTTTCCAATTTGAAACTGATAAAGCCTATTATGAATTCTTAGTCTTGGCTCGGACAATGGTAGCTATTCATTTCGTCAGTATCGATAAAACCACTCCTGTGTAAAAGCTCTTCATCGCTTTAAAACTTCAACTTCTATACTTATGTTCAAGAACTTCGACTTCCGAAGGCTATGTACACTTAATTTCTTTTGGGAAGCTTTTTTTTTTTTACGTCGCACCGACACAGGTCTTATGGCGACGATGGGACGGGAAAGGGCTAGGAGTTGGAAGTGGCCGTGGCCTTAATTAAGGTACAGCCCCAGCATTTGCCTGGTGTGAAAATGGGAAACCACGGAAAACCTTTTTCAGGGCTGCCGACAGTGGGGTTAGAACCTACTATCTCCCGAATACTGGATACTGGCCGCACTTAAGCAACTGCAGCTATCGAGCTCGGTTTTGGGAAGCTTAACAGCTTTGGTGCTGCCTCAATCCGGTGACGTTTGAAGGTACTAAAGTTCGCCTCTTGTCTGTACATTTGATGGCACGTGAGAACTCGTGCGGTACCAAATGCCGGCGTCTCTGCATCTCGGAAAACCATAAAAATAATCTTGGTGGGACTTTAAAACAAAATATTTTGGGAAGAGCGTTGACTTATCTTTGAAACGTTAACACATCAAATAGAAATGAAAGGTTTTTTCCTCTGCTATACCGTATTTTGAAATTGGGGAAAGCTCACTCTCCCAGCGAATTAAGGTGGCAGTAATTTGTTAGGGTGGAAAAATATTTACGGTAGTAATGGGATGAGTAGCCTACATGAAAAAGTAATGGAGCTAAATTAGTTACCTAAGTAATCTTGCTAAATTCTAATTACCTAAAAAATGAAGTTTTCAAGAAATCGGTAACATTTAAAAATCCAGTTCCAGTCCTTCAGCCAAGCAACTCAATGTTGAAAATATCCTAGCGATATGAGCTACGGATTTTAGTAGAATAAATAAAATGTAATAAAGTTTGAGTATTCTTTTTATTCCTAAATATTGCAGTCATTTTGTTCATCATCGTTATGTGGTCGATTAGATTAGCAGTTTACCTTCTACCACTAAGAGAGTTGCTGAGAGTCAATGCAGAGTTTCACTTAAGCCCGTATAACTACATTCGGTGCGAGATACTTCTCAATCTCAATACGCCCCATGGTATTGAACCAAGGAACACATTACGGAAACAATTATGTAAACATGTTAATCTAACTAGTAAATAAACAAGCGATTTTAGTCCGTTTCCCAAAACTGCATTTAGGCCGAAATTGACTTTCGAAACTTGTTTTTTTTTTAAGTTAGAACTATCAAACTCGCAATTTCAAACGTTTCCTAGTTCTTTAGCCCTTCAACTTTCGGCACTATTGAGGAAATTGCTTAAATGTTTTACATTGTTTTCGTAGTATGGAAATATTTTCGACATTAAAATGCCTTAAAGAACGCTAGTCTCTGAGGAAATCAATGGCACCTTTTCCCCACATAATACGAAGTTTGGAAGGGAAAGATCACTTCTGTGTGTGCGTCCGTCGTTTTTATTATTTTTAGCGCAGACGGAGGCTTTGTCACTAGGTGAGACTAAAAGAAAATGTGTTGGAACTTTCGAAATTGTAGTTTTCAATCGCTTTTCTTCTTCTGGAGGCGCCTTCTCCTAGCGGAGGTTTGCGGTCCACATGATGTTGCAGCATGGAAAGCATCTTCTGAAGTGAATTTGTGCCATCTTCGGATGTCCTTCAGCCATGAATTCTTCCTCCTGCCAACAGACCTTTTCCCCTGTATTTTACCTTCAATGATGAGTTGTAATAGCTAGTACTTCTCGCCTCTCATGTGCCCTAGGTATTGGGGTTTTTTTTTTTTTTTTTTTTTTAAGTAAGTTCTTTTTGTTTCTTCATGCGATGAAGGACTTCGTCATTTGAAATTTTCAGCACCCATGGTATTCGGAGTAGGCGGCGATATAGATACATTTCAAAAGCATCTTTTTTTTTTTTTTTTTTTTTTTTTTTTTTTTTTTTTTTTTTTTTTTTAGATTTTGGTCAAGGATCCAGCTTTCACATCAAAAGAGAAAAATGGAGAATACATAGCACCGAATCATTTGCATTCTTAATTGCACACTTAGGTCCGATTTTGTAAATAGCTGTTTCATGCTAAAAAATTGCCTCCTGGCCTGTTCTATTCTAGATTTTATCTCTCTTGGAATCACATTCCTAGACTAGCACAGTACTCCAAGTATTTGAAGGAGGATACTTGTTCAATCTCACTGCCGTTTATTGACAGGGTTACTGGAATTTTTCTTTTAGAGAAGACCAAGTTTGGTCTTGGAAGCGTTAACAAACAGGCCAAACTCTTCACTGCGCTGGACTAATTTGTCTATCATGCGTTGGAGCACAGGTAATTCATTTGCTATGACAACAGTATCATCTGCGTACCTGATATTGTTAATTGCCTGTCCATTTATAACTATCCCGCTGTTTTCCTTCAACAACGCCTCCTTAAATATTGCCTCAGAATAAATGTTGAATAAGAGGTGACAGCACACAACCCTGACGAACACCTTTTCTGATTGTAGTCGCTTCTGTTTGGTCGATTTTGACATCTGCGGTTTGATTCCAGTACAGTGCGCTGATAATGCGTAAATCGTATTGGTCAATACCAGTCTATCTTAATATCTGAATCTTTTCATGTTTCACAGAGTCGAAGGCTTTTTTTTTATAGTCAAACAAGTATATACATCGACATTCATATAACTTGCTATTTACTTCCTGAATAAATTGGTTCAAAAGATTATCATACCTGAGCCTCTACGTCTTTGGGGAATATGGGAACTAATCCTAACTTTACTGAACGATTCCTTACAGCGCAACTTTCCAAGTCTTTGAAAGTACTAAAGGAGGTAAAACTTCCTCGTCTAAAAATTAGTTACTGGTTCTCCTCTAAAAGAACTGAAATATCTTAATCATTTTGTTTCCGCTTCCGTGCGTTGCACATAAATTACTAGAAAGTCAAGATTGCAATTTTATTGAGTTACTTGCAACTCTGAAAATGTAGTCTCTGTATTACATGGAGTCGTGCTGAGGGCAACTTTCTTTCCTGGATGACCAGTTAAGATGTCAAAACGAAGACTTGGCATATTCCATTCTTTCCGAGGTAGCAGTTTCTAAACTCCCTTTTTCGTAAGAGCAAAGTAGGCTACTCTATTGCACTAATCTTAAAATCATGGCCTCCCATATGCCAGTTTGTTTTTAATATTTTGGAAGATGAATGGCGACTTGTATTCCGCGGTAGAATAACACCTACGGTATCCCCTGTCTGTTCGTGGGGGGGGGGTGTACTACCACTTCTACGTAATACCGACTTTATATATATAATTTTTTTCTTTTTTTTAAGAACACCTGACTAAATTAGATATTTGCCTTTCCATGAAAGCTAGAGCCCCCAGGCATGGGCATCCTTGCTTAGAATTATTGATGTTCATAGGTCGTTGGGCATTAACAGGTGTACTCTCCTAGAACTTGAACATTAATTGTTGGTCTAGTGTAGATCAAGAGCATTCCCATGTGTTGTGCAGAGTTCAAAATCTGCTTTAATGTTAATACTACATTTTAGCTTAGGCTTTGGAAATCTTTTATTTGTAGTGCCGATAGCGGTATGTTTTTAGTGGTATTATCCACTACATCTTGTAAACTTTAAATTGAATCGGTAGTCCCTGATTGCAGCCTAACAGTGAAAAATCACTCGATATGCTGATCCCGTTGGTGCCCCCTTAAAAGAATTTTCAGTTCTATATGCCAGTATGAAATTGAGCCTGTCTTATCTGCTATGGCTTTTCAAAATATCTCAACAGAAGGTATCAGTGAGGAGATATGAGGTTTACATCGACCGAAAAAAACTAATGAAATTCCTTCATCGGCTCCCTTCAGTATAGTTCATGACGAAGCAAAAAAGTTTTCTTGTAGTATCGTCCCCTTCGTCCTAACGGATGAGGCAGCGGGTTATTAGGAAACGCTTGACTACGCATGTTGGTCTAAACTCTTACGTTTCAAAAGGTGTTCACATACGCCGAAACAAAATCCGCTTCACCAGTCTTTCCCGACAATAACAGCAGTCTACTGAACTCGGATTGCCCGATGACCTAAAATATCTTTCTCTACCTAATGAACGCATACTGAATAAAATGCTCCATCCCAAAGTTATTGCTTATAGCTTGAAAGTGTTAACATTCTTCCTGCGCCGGATATCTTTTCAACTTAGTTTGTAAATACTACTAAAAATAATTGCTATCCTGTGATCAGTTTGAAAGATTTCGATGCCCCACGCGCAACTCTAACCATAGACTGTAATGGTCTTCTGACCATGTGTCTGTTCCGTTAATAGTTCACGCCGACCCGTTCTCTTCAACATAGCCACATCGTTCGGCATTACAATCGATCTCACAGTGGAATCTAACATTCTAAGTCTCAAATCTACTAGAGACTTCCAGGCTTGTAGACTAGACATAATTGTTTAACTATATTGCATAATAGAATAAAATCACTGCTTAAACGAATGACTGCATAATTTTCTAATTACTTTACAGGTTCAGATATGGGGTGGACTGCAAGTAAATCGCTTGCGTATTTTACACTTGTAATATGGGTTCTAGCTTCGATGCCGATTGGTGAGTACCATAATTAAAAGTTGTCGCTATTTCTTACAGAAATTTACAGCACAGACCATGGTTAAACAGGAACGATTAATAAACTTCTTAACTTTTAGGTTCAGACGGACAGTCCTGTCCAGAAGGATACTTTACCTGTAAAAATTCTGACTGCGTAAGACAGTCGAAGAGGTGTAATGGTCACGTCGATTGTTCGGATGGAAGTGATGAACTAAGCTGTGGTATGAAACTATTTTTTTTTTTTTAATTTGTCATTCTCTGTGTGAAAAATTGCCATACTGTGTGATATTCCTATCTTTACAGACGAAGGAATATGCCATTGGCCAGACTACTTCCGCTGTCACAATGGTCAATGTCTTAGCCACGTATTTGTCTGTGATGGCGAAAACGAGTGTGCTGATGGTTCAGATGAACTAGACTGTCACTTGAAAGAGGTAAGACTCCAGTTTCTACTGTCTACGAATAAACTACGCTATTATGGCAGATATTATAAGAACTTCACGTAACGTACCGTACTCTGAAAATTACTTTCTTCCTTAAGCGTCTTCTCGGTCTACACTACTCTATCCCACTTTGCCATTGATTAGGAATAAAATGTAAATTGTTCGCACCTTTTCTTAAATACATAAATTCGAAAAATAAGTGTACTATTCTAAGTTAACTTTGTGATTACGCAACACTTAAATGCATTGTGACCAGTATTGGCAACTAGTTTATGCCAACTTCCGCCACGGAAACGTCACGCTAAATTTAACAGAATACCGGGGTGAAGTCTTTGTTAATCATTTTTTTGAACATTAAATTTTGCTCTTCTAAATTGAAACTTAATGTCTTTTTGTTGAGACCTCAAATTTCTATTTCTTTCTAAATAGAATTTTCCATCCACACTTTAATTTCTGAACGAAGAGGACTTGGTTTTCTCATGTTTATGGACTACCGTAATCGCTCCATTCTCAGTATCGACTCGTTGTTGCTAAACTAGAACTGTGATTTACACAATCAAACGGTTGACTGTTCTAATCCGCGGTTTTCTTTGATATTCCCTTGCAAATTTCTATATTGCAGAGGTACAAATGGACTAAACACCAGAAACTATAGCATAGGCTTTCGGGAAGCTAAATATATTTGCAACCACGGAGTGTTTCTTTGCTAAATAAAACGCACCACAGTCAATGGAAAACCAGATATTGGCTACCGAATTTGGATCGCTGTCTAGTTGTACCTACTTCCTCTTAAAACAATCGCCACCTCTGCTACCACCTTGACGGGTCAAACAATCGCCGGTTCAAAAATAAATCTTGAAGAAAAACGAGGAAATGGTTAATTAGCCTCTTAAGTCATTGCAGAGAATGTTAGTTCCATCCCCTTTGAAAGAAGTAGATGGATAAAAGCATTTACTATCCATGATGAAGTTTGGGCTACTGGCCCTCTGACTACTTAACCACATACATGCTAGCTACTGCAGTAGCGGTGCTTATGAAGCTCGCTGCCCCCAACCCCCACTGCACTAATTAAAAATGGGTTCCTCGTTTCCTGATAAGGAAAGGGAAGTTTATTTCGTAATACATGTGTTATTACAATGGACAGCAACGACAATGACGATGGTGACAATAATTATAACTAGTTACGGATTTTTGTTTTCAAATCCGAAGGAATAAATATCAACTTATTTGATACGAACACACACACACACACACACATTGAATGTATATCCAATTATTGTAACCAAAACACCCTGACTGTCGGAATATTGAGAAATATTCTCGTTCATAGGACGAAATAATTTACTACTACTGTATTTAAAACTCAGCCGTCCATCGTAGGCGTACTTCGCGACACTAACTGCCGAGTTCCGAAACTTCGGTACCGGTATTTAAAATTTAGATAAGGAGGTTGTCTTTGTTATCACATCTTCACTAACTAGTGGGTTCTCAGAACTGGCTAATTACTTCAAAAGCCTTCAATTGATGAGTGGCAGCAAGGGATAGTTATTATTAGAAGAGGTTGGGAAACCTACCTTCTTTCAAAAATAACAACCGTACTCCTATTGCACTACCATGGCGCAATTTTGGAATAAGTCTGTAATACAAATATTACTGTTGTGTGATATAGCTTTATTAATGTCTACAATCACTCTTCGACTACTGAATTAAGGAACAGTCGTGGGCCCCTCAAGCCATGGGCTCCCCTGCCCCGCGGAGTCTGTGGGGTCCTTATCGCCGCCACTGAATACTGTTACTAGAGCTGTATGCCTTTGCTGGCGAGACCTAGTCTGCACTATACTAAGCCTTCTGGTGTGAGTAGGAACAAATGGATGGTTTATTTCAGAAACCACACTTCTATCAAAATTGAGTTTTTGACACGATTGTACTATTCGGAGATAAATACATTTTTAGCAGAAACAACCTATATTCTATACAAGCAACACTTAGGCAGCTGTGTAAATGTGTTTATTTCAGAAACAACCTAAGTGCAATGTTTTTAAAAATGTTTATGGCATTAACAATTTTTTAAACTTATTTCTTGTTTACTACACTTCTAGCCATTATAGTTTAATTTTAAAAAATTAGATCAACTTCAACTTATACTCCCACAGTTTTTTTAATTTTCCCAAGACTTTGAAAAAGTGCACTTAGGTGGTTTCTGCAATTAGCGATTCAAATTACTTTCATTCACCCGTCTGTCTTAACCTCTGCTTTCACGAGTACTGCCATTTCTTATGCAGCCAGTCCCTGTTGTGAAAATCTCGCTCAAAAGGTTGGTTGGTGCAGGCATTTCAATACGCTTTGCAGACTGATAAGAGCAACTTCTAGCTTGGTGAGATGTTAGAGATATTTTTACGATGGGGTCGCCACTCCCAAAGTGATGTATATTAATGACTGATAGATGCTACGAAATGATAATGGAGTGTGTTGCTGGAATGAAATATGACAGGGAAAACCGGAGTACCCGTAGAAAAACCTGTCCCGCCTCCGCTTTGTCCAGCACAAATCTCACATGGAACGACCGGGATTTGAACCACGGTATCCAGCGGTGAGAGGCTGACGCGCTGCTGAGCCAGGAGGCTCCTGATCTTTCATTAAGAAAAGTAAAGCTTATAAAACCTAATTTGTTCTAAATTGTCAAATATTTCTAGTTTTCAGTTGTGATACACACGAAAAGCACAACCTTTTCAAAATTGGTTTTGCAGACTTATTGCATGGTTTTCCTTAATGTTAAATTGCACTGCAATTACTTGCATTCCTGGTATTCCCTGTATGTTGGCATCGTTTGAAGTCCACACTTTTCTATTCAAATTCTTGAATTTAACTTCATCTTCAAAGCAAATATTCCTAAGCATTCTTACTTCTAAAATGGTTATCTATGAAACTTGCTTCTCTAAATAAAAGTAGTGAAATTTTACTTGTTTCAATAACTTCCAAATATTGCCATATTATAATACATTGCCATTTTACTCCATTTTTTTTTTTTTTTTTTTTTAAATTTATTTTAATGTTTCAAACTAACTTGGATGTTAAAGAAAACCTCAATTGTTTTGGAAGCTAGTCATACATAAACTGTCATTTATGAATATTTCACCTTGCACAATAACATTTGAGTCAAAATTTTAAATATGAGAGAAGTTTTTTTTATTAGCTTTTGTCTCATTTTAAAATTAATGTCTTGATAATATTCTATCAATTTTATTCATAATTGAAACTCGATACGTAACTGTGGAAAGGAAACTGACAAAACTGGGTTTGCATGTATGCACCCTATAAAAATAAGTGCCCCTGAATATTCTCTCCTCTTACTTCACACGAATTATACTCTTAAATTTTTTTTCAAAAAGAATTTTAATCAAATCTAAAAGTTTTCCCTTTAACAGAACCCTTGCAAAAAAGACGGTTTACTCAACCTATGTTTTACGTTCCTGATAAATCTCATGATCATCAATGTTCCTTAGGATTCTCCAATCGCTCAATGTCTTGAAGATGAATATCGATGTGCAGACAATCTCTGTATTCCCCAACACTGGGTGTGTGATGGTAAACCAGACTGCTTGGATGGTACTGATGAAACTCTTGGATGCAGTTCACAAGTAAGCACCTAAATTATGAATGCTTTCATTCCTTATGATATAATGCAAACTTTTCCACCAAAACTTAAACTTTATTAATTTCTTTTAGGTGACCTGTGATGGCTTCAAATGTGACAATAATCATTGTATACCACAGGAATGGGTATGTGATGGACATGATGACTGCATGGACAATAGTGATGAAGTAATCTGTGGTAAGTACTCCTTCGCTTTCTTTCAACACTTTTCTGTAATTTTGTATGCAATACTAAGTTTGCTTTCTTCCTGCAGGAGGAAAGCAGTCTGTTTCTATGAATGATTGCACTTTGGACAAAGGCCTCTATGCTTGTCAAGATAAACTGATGTGTATAGAACTACCAAAACTGTGTGATGGAACCATGCACTGTCTCGATGGATCAGATGAAGGACCTGGCTGCAACACATGTAAGCATATTTTATACTTTGTCTTCTGCCAAACTCATCAATTATCTTGTGCTAGTTTTGCATTCCTGTCCAAGATTAATTCTGAGATTACCAATCCTTTACTTTAATTTGGTACTTTCCTATATTCATAGGAATTACATTAATAATTGTTTCAATGCCCACTTATTTTATGAAACAAAACAAATGTTCCATTTGGCTCATTTGGAGGTACTTTTTCATTTAGTTCTCAAGACTTGAATACTGCCTTTGTTCATTGCTAAGTCTTCATACTGCTTCTGTAATTCAAAATTTGATTTGTCAAAATAAGTTTTTGTAAATTATAACACATTTCTGCAAATTCTGATTATAGCTAAATTACTTTGCCCAACATATGGTTGTGTCCATCGCTGCATTCCTGGCCCAGCAGAACCAATCTGTAGCTGTCCGTCAGGATTTAAACTACAAAACATAAGATATTGTAAAGGTAAATTATTTCTTACTTCCATTATGCCTACTCCTATAGCCTGAAAACTGTTCCATGCCTTTTCTTTTTACCTAACACTGCAGATATGATAAAAATACTAAGATTTTTACACTTACGTGAATGAATTTTAGTACTGCAAATATTAAATGCAGACAATTATTACCTACCTGCTACAAAGGAAGCCATACTTAAACAATGTTGACTCTATTAACATGACTTAAACTTCAGTTGTGTATCTTCTCTTGAAAGTACCTTGTTACACCAAAATCAGAGCATATTGCTTTTGATTTTCAATCTCCTCTTTTCTGTTCTAAGAAGCCCTTTCATTTCTTTTTGATATAATGCTCATCAAATTAAACATTTTCTTATTCCAAACCCTGTCTGTATCGAACTGCTAAATTTCTTCTTCAAAACTTCCATATACTCAAACTTCTCCCATAAACCAAGCACTCTGAAATTGCAACACACTAATAGTCAGGATCATCTGGATCCTTCTAGTAAGATTAGTGGGACTTTCATTAATGACATGCCTCTGTCCATTCATCTTCATAAATTCTCTCCTTAAATCTTCCAATGTCTTCCTTGTTGAATAATCTTCTGCTTCGTATTATAGTCTTCAGAGAATTATTCCAAATTGGTCTGAGAATGTCTCCTGCATTTGCTTCACATTGCCAAACCATTACAGATGTGCAATTTCCTCCTTGTCCTCTGCATGATCTTGGAAACTTTATTTTGCATGCTTTTTTCTTGTGATAATACAAAAAATACAAATCATTAGCAAGAAGCAAAACTTCAACATAATCTTCCTCTTAAAAGAACTATATTGTCCCAATCGTCTAGATTTTGCACAGTTAGATTTCTTTTTGTGCAGTTTTGTACTGGTAATTTAGCACTCCATTACTGGAAAATGAGTAATGAGGTTTTAAAGGTTGTCTTCATATAAGGACAGTATTCAGAGATTATGAGGAGGTAAAGAGGATTTCTCTGGAAAGACCCCAATTGGAGTATACAGAGCATTTCAAAAGAAATATTGGAGGTTTTGAGGCTCTGTAATACAGACTACATTAAACTTGCCATCATAAATAACACATCAAACAAATGAGAAACTCAGTTTGTTCTAAAATAAAACATTTGTTTTACGTCCTACTACTACTACTACTACTCTTCTACGGTTTTCGGAGATGTTGAGGTGCTGGAATTTAGTCCCGCAGGAGTTCTTTCATGTGCCAGTAAATCTACCGACACGAGGCTGACTTATTTGAGCACCTTCAAATACCACCGGACTGAGCCAGGTTCGAACCTGCCAAGTTGGGCTCAGAAGGCCAGCGCCTTAACCGTCTGAGCCACTCGGCTCGGCAATAACAAAGTAGCAACTGTAACTAGGATTACCAATCTTAATGTAATTGTTCAATGGCTCTTCTCTATAAGAAGTGGAACCAGAGCTTTATTTGGCAGCAAGATGGTGCATGTCATTAGCATAACTCATAACAAGATTCATTAAATGTTGTACCAGACTGCTGGATTGACCACAGGCCAGATGCCAGAGTATGTTTTGCATGTTCTCCACGTTCACCTGATCTGACACCATACTATTTAAATATTTTAGGAATTCGTTGATTGTGTGTTTGTACCTCCACTGCCAGCTGACCTAACACATTTAAGAAATGAGATTGGAGCACCTATTGTAACAATTACTCCACACACATCGAGCAAGATGTGGGATGAATTTTGCTATAGAATTGTTTTGTGCCATGTGACGAATGGTGCTCGCATTGCCCTCTTATAGGGCAAACGGTTTGAGTTGCTCTTTCACTTGATGGATTATTTGCAAATTTTCAGACTCGTTGGCTAAATGGTCAGCATAGTGGCCTTCGGTTCAGAGGCTCCTGGGTTCGATTCCTGGTCGGGTCGGGGATTTTAACCATAATTGGCCAATTCCAATGGCTCGGGGGCTGGGTGTGTGGCGTATTCAGCATTAGAAATCATTCTAGGTAGGGCCCTCATCTTCAGACGTGCACGTCACCTAATAGGCTGTCTACAAGAAAAAGTCCTTTACCAGGCCTCTCCAGAGGCCATACTCCATTATTTACAAATTTAAGTTCAATATAATAAACAATAGTCTTAAAACCCCAATATTCGTTTTGAAACTCCCTGCATATTCCAGTGTTAGGCCCTTACCAGGATTACCGAAAGATGCAAAAGAAAACAAATTTGGTTTTTTTTTTTTTTTTTTTTTTTTTTTTTTTCTGCAATTGAACAGAAAGGTTTTCAAAAATGTTCCAAATGCCGGCCTGGGAAGATTTAAGAGTTAAAACGCTACTAGAATTGGCAAGTTTAGAGCTATTAGTAGAGAGGTGGCATGAAATAGTCAAACAAGTTTGGAAGTTTTTTTTTTTTGTTTTTTTTTTGTTTTAAAGTAGCAATGATCATAATAAAAAGATGGTTAGGATTAAAGGATAAACTGGGAAAAGCTTCCTTTATAGGAAGAGGAATTGGAGATGGAATAATTTACAAAATTAAATGTTCACTAAATTTAAAACTTGTGGATCATCCAAGATTAAGCAATTAAAGGGAAATCTTACCAGCTGAGTGACATCCCTGAATGAACATTATAGTACTTCAACAATTGTCTCAAGTACAAGGTTTCAATGATTGGATGTTATAATTTTTATTATGGTCTTTTCCTTCTGCACTTGCAACTTCATGCAATTTGGTGCAACAATTTCTGTTAAATTTTGCCATTTCATCTTTCAGACAATGATGAATGCCAAGAGTATGGAAAGTGTTCACAAAAGTGCACTAACAGACCTGGAACTTACTCATGTTCTTGCATGGATGGCTATTCTCTCCAAGAAGACAACAGAACCTGCAAAGCTGAAGGTCAGAATATCTTTCAGACTGTGCTATCATTTTTAAATGAGTGTAATATTTTAACACTTTTTTTTAATTTTAGGCGGTGAAGCACTACTTCTCTTCTCTACAAAAACAAAACTTCGTGGATACTTCCTGTCCTCAAAAATCTACTTTCCCATAGTGGAAAACCAAGATCATATTGCTGGTGTTGCCTACGATGGTCTTCATGTCTACTGGACTAGTTTGCTACAGGGCGAAGAAGCTATTCTTCGTAGTAATGAGGATGGTTCTATTGTAGAAACTTTGGTTACATCAGGTATTGTGTAGAGTTTGTTCATTATTCCAACCTGTTTCTGTACTCTTATTACACTATGCATTCCTGAACACCACAATGATTGCATACAAAAAGGTTTTTCTTAAATTTCTTAAACAAGGTCAAGACTTCATTAACTTCTGAGAATGACAATACCTAAATTCTTCCAAGGGGTCCCCCTAATGTTGGCAATCGCTGTGCCAAATGTTGTGCAATCTCTTGTTGGATGAACGTCTTTACACTGTGAATTCCAGTACATTCTCTTAAAAAGCCATATTTGCCTCAAGACAACTCTTTGACCTCTAATTTTGCCTTGTATAGTCTGTTATAAATTCAAGTAACTGGTCATTTCAGAGGATGTGACCAAAGAAATAAATTTTGGTGCCTTATTGTTCAAATGAGTTCCAAACTTACCCTTGCCCTTCTGAACACTTTTCCTCAGTACTAGAGTAACCCATGATATTCTAAGCATCATCCAGTAGATCCAAATTTCAAAGGTTTCAATGAGTTTCAGTGATAAGTTCTTGTGGGTCCATGTTTCCTCTCTCATAGCACTTCACAATCCTTTATCTACAATTTTTAAATGTAGGTAGTCCTTTCAAGGTTTCAGTTACTAAATTTTCTTTGTGCTATTGTTTCACATCTAAGGATAAAGTTGTTCAGTGACAATGGTAAAGATATTGTAAGTAATTACTCTCTCAATCTGCCACTAGTTTAGTTATGATTACTTCAGCATTGGCATGTCTGCTGAAGATAATGTACTAAAGTCTTGTTAGTTCATTTGTACTATTAACTTTGCTTAATGTACTATTATGAAGCAAGAGTTCAAAACCAGCAGTTGCAAAAGGTATCTTGTATGCAAGTCTGGTAATTATGCCACTGTTTACTTTTTCACCATGGTGATTTTTCTAAAGCAGTTTTGAATATTGTCTCGATAAAAATTGAATGACAATGCATATCCAGCAAAACCCTATCAAACTCCTCTTTGGATGTTGTTCGTATTTCAGATACAAACAACGGCCTTTAGTCCCCACTGAAGAGTCTTGATAGTCCAGATATTTTTGCTGTAGACTCCTGTGTTCTAAAGAACTTCTACAACTTTTGGATGTTGTAACCTGTCAAATGCCTTTTCAAAATCAATGAAATCGGTGAACTTACTTTGTTTCTTAACCTGGACAGTTCTAAACTCTAGGATGTTCATATCCTCCTTAAATAACAGGAACCTCACAAAATGGTTCCATTGAAATCTTAAATGATTGCCTGTAAAGAGTAGGAAAGTCCTCATTTAAAAAAAACTGCAAATCCAACAGTTCATATAAAATTGATTTGATCTTTATGAATATAGATCTGCTTAGGGAACTCAAATTCATCATCACAGAGGATGGACCCATTACTGTATATTGGTATTAAAATTGATCTTGCTTTAAATTGCCACTTCACATGAAATTTAATATTATTTTAGGCAAGTACTATTCAATAAATAAAACTATATACATTCTGTCTGCTGTTTAGTAGGAAGTAATGAATGTTTTCTACAGCTAGAAACTCTAAACTCTTTTTATATGCTTCATAATTTTCTTTAATACTCCATTAAATTTCAATTAACCACTTTTATTTTATTGGACTATACACTTCACATTATTTAAAATTTCATCCCAAATTAAGTATCCAAATTGGCTTTCCAATGAAACCTTGACTTTAATGGAAAATGTTAATTGTTTTTCAGGGCTCAGCCTTCCAGAAGATCTTGCTGTGGACTGGTTAACCAGCAATATATATTTCACGGATGCAGAAGAAAAGCATATTGGTGTATGCACTACAACAGGTCTACATTGTACTGTCCTAGTTAATGAAGATGTGGATTCACCAAGAGCAATTGCACTCCTAATTGCTAGAGGGTAAGTGGGGTAAGAAATGAAACTTCCTAATTTACAATAGATGGGTACTCGGATTTTTTTCATGACCTTAAGTAGCATAATTGTCGTGCATGATTTACAATTCACAAGAACGCTGATTAAAAAATTACCAATTTGCCATAAAAATTGAACTATTCTGGTGAAAATGAATACTCAAACATGGGTATAATTTCTAAGTTGGAATAATTTACAAATCAGAACTTCAGACATGGTAATGAACACAGCAAGGATTCATTCCTAATGCACACAAATTCCCATTCTCTTCAACAAATGCTGGCAAATTAACAATCTGAGTGAAAACTTAAAACCTTTTTTATCTTTCGATAAACTTAATATATTTAATTCCTTTATTCTTACTACTAATTTCAAATTTTGCCAGCTCAGCATATAAATCAGTCTGCACACCACAGCAACCATAGCACTTTACTCTAAAACAAGCTAAAACTGCTTAACGATATTCTTGGTAAAGAAATGTGCTGTTATTCCAAATTAAAATCTGAATTAATTTTCCTGCAATGTTTCTCTAGACTAATGTTTTGGTCGGACTGGGGTTCAAAGCCAATGATCGCAAGAGCTGGTATGGATGGTTCTTCTCCAGTTGCATTTGTTTCTTCCGATATTCACTGGCCAAATGGAATTGCCTTGGATCAAGGAAATGAACGTTTGTATTGGGTTGATGCAAAACTTCAAATAATTGAGTCTATCAAATTGGATGGTACAGACAGAAGGGTAAGTAAAGCAATTTAGTTTTTATACTTCCCTTTCAGACTATTTTCCTAATTATTTTAGATTTCTTTTCCATTTTACTATACTAATTCTGATGCTTAGAAGTGTGCTTAAATATTCTGTTCTACAAATATACAAAGTACTCTTCACCACCTTGTTTAATCTATTTCCTTATTACAGAAAATTCTGAAGGAAGTGGCAAAGCATCCATATGCCTTGGCAGTGTTTGAAGATACTCTCTATTGGTCTGACTTGAAGAACAGTGAAATTTTATCTTGCAACAAATTTACAGGCAAAGACTTCACTAAAATCCTGTACAGCAGGAAGAATTATATTTATGGCTTAAATATATATCACCCTTCTTTACATCCAAAGGTAATCTTCCACTTAATGTTGACATTGTACAGTTAAAATGAAATTGGTCCATAAACTTGGAGATGAATATAGCATTCTATCAAATTCTTTCAGATGGAAAATCCATGCAGTCAGTCTGAATGCAGCAACATCTGTTTATTGGCTCCCAATGCTACCTACACATGTGCTTGTCCTGAGGATGGAGAACTTGGTGTAGATAAACATACCTGTACAGGTAATTAGAATCTCGTATTCTAATCGAAATCAAATTGCTTACTGTAGTTTAAAGTGTACTCTACAGCCTGCATTGTGAAGTTTATATTTGAACTTTTAAGTAAATAATATGCATATCATGTGCATAAATTTACATACAATGCAATACAAAACCTAAACTTCATGTTACCTGCCAGCAGCTCAGACTACAGTATGCAGGCACGGACGCGCACACATGCACCCATCAAAATTTCAAACAAATGTTGCCTCAATTTGTACCTACCAGGCTTCTTCAATTGTCAAATCTTTTTTCATGAACTTTCTCTTCAAACATCTATTTCAGAGGACTTAAATCTTCATTTAAAACTCCCTAACCTTACTTTCCTGCTCACTCTGACTTGGTTGAAGAATCAGACCTCTTAAAATTAGATCTTTCCCCTTGTATTTTCCCCACCATTGTTCCAAGGAAATATTGACCAGCATATAAAGAGATGATTAATTTAAATTGGTCATTACTGATCTGCATTTTGAGGCTGTAATTACTCCTCTTCATTTCAACTGTTTCTCCTTGAATTCAGACTTTAACTTCATATTATGATTTCCACATTTATGAACTCGTAAACTTTATTAGGTTGTAATGAAATGCAATCTGTCCACTGACTACTTCCAATATACCATTTAGTAAAGTAGCTTACCTCCTTAATCTTCTACCTCAATAGTTTGCTACACTTCTGTTTCCTTTTAGAAATATAAATGCCATGAAAACTTCATTCCATAATTTTTCCCATTTATACTTAAATTTGAATTTCAAAATATCTGCATTAACAGAAGTGGACTAGTTTCCCAAATCATGAATGTATTGCTACTTCAATCTGTTCTACCCAACATTGTTTGAAATCTCTCAAATGCATGAATTCCTCCTACATTCAAAATCTGAATTTATTCTTGGTCTTGGTTTTTCTTATGCCTTTCTCTTATCTTGATATTAATCTAAATTTCTACAACTGTTTTATTTCAGAAACTAACAAAAAGCAAGTTATAATTATGGCAGCCGGACATACTATCCTACAAGTACAACATCAAGGACTTGGTCGTCAACATTACTCCTCAGCTTCTCTGAAACTGGTTTATAAAATAGGAGCAATAACATACAATAATCTAAAAGGTAAGATTTCTTGTTCCATGAAAGCCCCCACCCCTATGCCAACAAACTAAAATCAGAGTTTTTAAGTTTAAAATCTAAATTTTTAGTCCTCCATAACATCAAAACTGGATGTTGAATTTCTACTTCCAGGCATGCTGATAATAAGTGATATTGGACAAAAACGCCTCTTCACTTTTCACCTGGAAACGGCAAGATTAAAACCTCTTCCAGTATCTGTAATGGGAACAATAGAGGGACTGGACTTCGGTAATGTTCACTGATTAATTTTCAATTTTATAATGAATTTTACTGATTTTTTTTTTTTTTTTTTTTTTTTTTCCAGGATGAATGCTAATTAGCAAAAAGCATTTCTGCAGGAAAAACTTGAGTAGTTTTTCACTATAGATTACTTTTAAGTTAATGTAATCCACCCCACTAATCGAAAATTTCTCTAAAAGTATTGTTGGCATTGTCTGTAATATTGCTAATATTCACACCAACCTTTTACATACCTTAAAATTTATAATACTCAATATACATACCATGTCCAACATGTTAAGGATCACTCCTGTTATCTTCATTGCCTTTAGAATTGTATTAACAACTGAAACTAAATGCTTAAATTATTTTTCAGATTACATGGCTAACAACTTGTACTGGACTGATACAGAACATAGGACTTTAGAAGTACTCAGCCTGGAAACCATGCAACAAAAAGTACTCTTGAGATTTTTTGATGAAGAAACTCCACTTGATGTTGCTCTAGTTCCAGAACAAGGGTGAGTTTCTTAGTCTTTCACTTTGAACAAACTTTGAAAGGTTTTTCTCCACTAAAATGTTATTTCTTTTCCAGAGTAATGTTCATTGCATTACGAAAGAACTATGAGGATGATAGAGTACACATAGACAGGCTACACATGGATGGTACTGGTAGAACACATGTGATAGAAATGATTTTAAAAGGTCCAATAGTATCTCTTACTTACGACCCACAACTACAAAGAATATTGTGGTGCGATTCTGGAAGAGGAACAATTGAAAGCACCGACATAGATGGTAAGTACCAGTAGCTGGAACTTTTTCTTCAAATGCTAAATCTCCTGGTTTTACCATATAGTGGCTTTATCTATGTTACAAAATGTTTAATAAAAAGGTTTTTTAATTTATACCCATAGCTTATGCTCAAGTTCAAAATGTAACTGCCTAGAAAGTATACAAATATTAATGCTTTAAACCAATTTTAACCTTTTCCTTTCTGTTATGCTAACAGCATTTTCATGAATGCTGACATGTCTGTTAATTACACTGTAATGAAACACATTTTCAGGAATGAAACATAACCCTAGTATCTTTAAAACTATCAAGCAACGTTTATACATCATTCTCTTGAATGCACGTTTGTAAATATGTAGCTTATATCTTCAAATTTCAACTTGGAATATCCTTTAAGTGTTTGCATTTTGATGCACTGGACTTGCTGCCTGTTCAATCTGGACAAAGATTCTAGCACTAGAAACTAAATTCTTTCAGGTTTCGACCACCATGGCTACCGTACTTTCGATGCCCCTCCAGTAGCTGTTGCAACGCTGGGTAAAGATATTTTCTGGACAACCTGGCAGAGCAATAAATTACACTGGTCAAACAAGTATTTGAGCGACTCGAAAATTAAAGGTGTATCTTTAGGTAAGTAACGTATTGCATTATGTCAATTATATTAAACACTGTTTCATTTTCCTCCGAAAGAATATTCCACTAACTAAACTCTTCTGATTTCAGGAAAGCTATTTCTTTTTGCCTGTAGGTATACTGAACTGGAACAGAAATACCCACTTACAAAATAATGATAAAGGAATATATCCAGACCTTAATTTTTTTTTTTTTTAACTTAGGAGTCAAAACTAAATTTCTTAAATTTGGTATAACTTTATAAAAGCAATGTTCTTCAAAGTAGTCATGTTAAAATAACCGATTTCTCAAATTGGTTGCCATAATTTGTAATCCAAAATGGTGAATGAAACTGAAGAGTTCTAGTAATTTAATGTTGCCCATTTAATTGAACAAAATTGTATAGTTTCCCTTTTAGAAATTTATTTATATCGTGTCAGAAGCATACACAAGTTAAAAATTAAATATAAGGAAAAACAAAACATAATATAAATACTCGAATGGTGAAGACCACATTAACCTATGTGAGCCCAAAACCTTGCAACATCAAGTGCATTTGGCTTCGCTTTAACCAGGTCTTCTGTTGTGCAGCTGAATGGGCATGGACTGCATTGCAGCAAATGGGCTGTGGTCTGCTCTTCTCCACATACACACAAGGTACTGTCCAATTCGAAACCCCATTTCTTCTGGTTTACCCTGCACCGCGTAACACCACAGCACAGTCTGTTCAGTGCTCTCCAATTCACCCACTCTGTGGCATGGCCAGGAAGGAGTTCCTCTTTTGGGGTCATCCATTGACTCATCCTCGTATGTTGACTCCTGACGCACCATTCTTGAATTCTTGCTTGCTGCGCTGTTCCTGCAAGTGTTTCGGTTACTCTCAAGAAGCTTTTCCTACACTTAAGCCGCTGGCGTGGTGGCTCATATCCAAACAAAGGGTGGGCTTCCGATGTCAACACCTTTCTCTTTTCTTTCTTGGCTGCCACTTCACGGCGAATATCGGGAGGTGCTATCCCTGCAAGGCGATACTTTTTTCCAAAGGTGTAGGTCTCAAACGTCCAGTAATGTGGCAGGTTTCGTTGAGTGCTTGGTATGGCAAGATTTGTACCACACCGGGCATGCGTATTCAGCTGCGGAATAGCAGAGCGAAAGGGCAGATGTCCTCACTGTCTGGTTGTGCTCCCCAAGATGTTCCAGTTAGCTTCCGCACAATATGGTTTCTGGCAGCCAATAAAAGGATATATATCAAAACCTTCTGCTTGCACTATAGGACAAAAGTTTGGTTGAACATTAAATTTTTATCATATGGCCTCTAAATCTGTAAACTCTTTTCTAAAAGGTCTATTATAATATCAAAAGGGAAAAATATGAAAATTCAGATGACCTATCCAAACTAACGCAAATAAAATTTTAGATTTTACCTTTTTAATCTGCTTTCCTTAGACACCAGTAAGAACTTCATAATTTTTGACAGTGCAAATCTCTTCCACAATTTTCTTTTTTAAATAACTTCACTGTTTTATAATCCAGATCTGATTATTCAATGTTAATGTCTTTGGCTTTCTTTTTTATATGCAAAGAAATTTTAAATTTAAAGGATCTTAAAGAAAGAATAGCCAAGCTGCCTGGATGTCCAATTAGCATGTCACCTTGACTAAGAATACTGCCCTATATTAAAATCGGCAAACTGCATGCAATTTATACAAATGTGGTTCAACCCGAAAGAACTCTGTTTCAAGGGAGTCTTCTAAATCTTCACACCCTTTGTCGTAACGCAAGTAATATTGGTGTTCAATCTGCAAACGTAAAATTATACCAGTTCATCCAAACCCAGACTACGATGTTGGATGGCCTGTCCCCTATAAAGGTTCTCTAGTGGAATAAACCCAATTACCACCGGGCGAGTTGGCCGTGCGCGTAGAGGCGTGCGGCTGTGAGCTTGCATCCGGGAGATAGTAGGTTCGAATCCCACTATCGGCAGCCCTGAAAATGGTCTTCCGTGGTTTCCCATTTTCACACCAGGCAAATGCTGGGGCTGTACCTTAATTAAGGCCACGGCCGCTTCCTTCAAACTCCTAGGCCTTTCCTATCCCATCGTCGCCATAAGACCTATCTGTGTCGGCGTGACGTAAAGCCCCTAGCAAAAAAAAAATTACCTAATTGGGCACTATGCAATATATTGCATATAGTTCATGCAGATACAGGAATGCCAGTTACATTAGTCCCTTAATTTCTGAGTAATTGGTTCGTCTCCTCTGCACCGCCGTGAACAAACCGATCTTGACGTTCAGTTCGTCTCCCTAACTTAATTTAAAGTGACTTGCAGCATGTGAACTGCGACCTTAGTGGTAAGTAAACAGTTTATGAAACAAACTATTCAGTTTGATTATCTTCCACATGGAAGTGGATTAAGTTAAATACCATAAGACGTACATAATACTACAGAAAATAATTTTTGCCATAATACTATTGCTACAGTATCCACATTAGTCACTTCCTTAATTCTATAGTCTTTACTTGCTTTCTCATAAGCAGATGACGGAAGATAATTTTCATGTCTTTTACTACAAATCAAATCTATTCTTCCTACCAGTATGTCAAGTTCTTTTCAAACTGACATTTCAAATATTTCTTTTCAGATATATTTGAAGACATTGATCATATAATGCTGGTATCGGTCCGAGGAATTGTGGTTCCACCAAGCCATCCATGCCAAAATAAAAATGATGGTTGCAGTCATCTTTGCCTTCTCTCCCTTCAACAACCAGTAAGTAGTCCCAAACATGGATTAGGTATGCAAACTTGCTATAAAAATGCTTTGCTAACCTGTTTAACCTGTGTAGGTATGTGCTTGTCCTGATGGTTTCATCTTGGAATCGGATAACCACACCTGTGCAAAACCAGCCCACTGCGCAAAAAATCAGTTTAAATGTGTACATGACAATCGCTGTATTCCAAAAATTCTCAGGTAACTTCACATTATATTGTGCATAAGTTACTTTAATTAGTATATTTAGTCTTTAAAGGCATCATTAAAACTTCCTTTCTTGCTAAATTTAACTACATATATTCAATATTTCTGTTTATGAACCGCTGCCTTAATCTTGCCAATTGTTAAATGGCACTTAACACTGCTGGAAAATCTGGCACTAATAATTGACTTTTCTCATCAGATGTGATGGCAGACTAGACTGTCTAAGTGGAGAAGATGAAAAAGACTGCAGACCAGCTTGCCATACTGACCAATTCCGTTGTTCTAATGGACAATGTATATATTTGGAAGAGTACTGTGATGGTATAGAACAATGCTTAGATGGTTCAGATGAATTTGGGTGTGAACGCAAGGCTTGCAAACCAGGTAACTTTCCTGCACTGAAAGTACTTGCAGACATAAACCTTTTAGTATGAGATTATTCACAATATTAATATTCTGGAATTATTAAAAATAACTTAAACTTTTCCACAAATTCCTCAGCAAATGGTCTTGCCTTTTAATTTGCTTCAACAGTATGAAACATGTTTTTGCACGTCTTACCACAAACCTTTTAAGAGATTTCCTTCTGGGCTAGGTGCTATATATTCTGTTCATACACAACAAAAGGTCTGTGTGTAATACTTAATATAAATGATTTTAGTTGTGAACATTTCATGATAATCTACCTACTAAATACAACTTGCTAATCTGCTGAATTTGTACTTCAAAGTTAACTTCTTGGCATAGCCTTCATGACAATGACTTAAAATGGTTGCTGTAAGCAAATTTGCTAATTTCATTGGTTCTGCAAGAAGTCCAGTTAATATACATATAAAAAAGATACATGAAGTGGAACCAAATGATCGGAACAAAAAATTAAAATCCCATTAAGAAAGTGAAAATTATGAAATTTAAGCAAACTATTGCTCAACAGTTGGGGGCTGTCTTGTCACTGAAATTAAAATAAAAACTTAAACTGTGCATATCAATATTCCATGTCCACTAAACTATTGTTTAGGATGAGTTTAGTTGTTTATCCCACTAATTGTGAATCCTCTGGCTGTTTATTTCTTGGCAGTTTATGGAACCTTGCTTATTAAGACATCCTTCTGAGATGCCAGTCAACAAGCTGGTTGTTTTATTTTAAATCCCATTTTTAAAACTATCTTTTGTGCATTTTGCCAGAGTAAATACATCCTTCTTGTATTAGTCTCCACTAAATGTCCATACCATTTGTTTCAAAGGTCTATGTATAAAGCTTCCAGGGGCACCGCCAAATATTGGCAAGGACACTGCGCCAAAAAGATTGTTGCATACTTGCTCTGTAATTTAGAATGTAATCGCATCTTTCTTCCTTCTTGGCAGTACATAGTGACTTCATCTTTCTCTTGGACTTCCAGTACATGGTCAGCAACAGGAGCAGCATTAATGTCCAGTTTTAGAACCACTGGTCTCTACAAACCTGTATACCTCACCATTTCTAACTCATTCATGGAACCACCTAAGATACAATGCTATTTTCAGTATTAAACTACTGAAGCCCAATAATGCTAGAAGAAACAAAAGTTTAAAATTGTGCTAAAGTTAGTTTTCAAGGACTTCCATAACTTAATCTAAAAGTCACTAAAGTCACCGTCATGTGACGGAAAGATATTCTAGACTAGTTTAGCGTTTATCTTAAGTTGGGTACAAATAACACATTAAGGAAACCAACTTATTTTCAGGAAATTTGTGATTTAAATTATCAAATTACAGTCCTCCCTAAATGTTACCATGGAGAGTACTTACTTCCTTTGTAAAAGTTAACTGTATATTTTCAAATTTTCAGAATCGGAGTTCCAGTGCGGCTCTGGAGAATGCATTGATGCAAGATGGCGGTGTGATTTCAGAGAAGATTGTGAGGATAAATCTGATGAAAAGGACTGCCAGCAAGGTATGCTAGTCTGATTTTGTATACTATAGTTTATATAATACACTTCACCGTAAAACTAACCTTAAATTACTCTTTAGCTTCCTGCCATGCAAGAGAATTCCGTTGCCAGTCAGGAGCATGCATTCCAGCATCGTGGGAATGTGATAATGAAGTAAATTGTGAAGATGGTTCAGACGAACATGACAAGTGCCGTGAGTATCTGAAAATCTCAATGCCTTTCCCACTATCTCCACATTTGCTATTAGTACTACTTTTTAAAATGATTTACTTTTAAATTACATTTCTGTTACTTTTAAATTACATTTCTGTTAACCACAACTTCAAGAAGTTACTCAAGTGTAAGAGTCCCTTGAGCCCTAACTACAAAGACAGATTATTTATTTACTACTTTAAATGCCAAATTTTGCCACTAACAATGCTACTTGAACATATTTCATACCTCTAGTAACTTTCCCTTAAACCTGACTTTTCTCTTACAGCCCTACCTACATGCAGCCCACAGGACTTTGAATGCACAAACAGGAGATGCCTTGACCTCACACTGAAGTGCAATGGAGTGGATGACTGTGGTGATGACTCTGATGAAAAGGACTGCCATAAGGAAGAAAAACGTCCAACTATCTTTTGTAAAGATGATGAGTTCAAATGCACAAAACAAGATGTAAAGTGTATTCCAGACTCGGCTAGGTAATGCAAACTACTTCACTTTTTCAACCAGTTTTTTTGTTTGTTTAAACAAACTCTTGTAAAGAAACGATAATGTCATAATGAAATTTTCTTAGGTGTAATGGAACGGCAGAATGCCCAAAAGGGGAGGATGAGAAAGACTGTGGATGTGGACCTCATCAATTTGAATGTCGAAATTCTAAATGCATTTCATCTGATTGGATGTGCGACGGTATGGACGACTGTTCTGATGGTTCAGATGAAGACCACAGTGTTTGTGTCAAAACTCAACCACCTACAACAGGTAAATTTACATATGGTACTTCAATCTACCTAATAAAATTTTTAACTGCTTGCAAGAATCGTATAAATTGTCTATGGTTAACTTTAATGTTCTAGGACCTTGTGATGGCTTTAAATGCACTTCTGGAGAGTGCCTTCAAATAAACAAGGTCTGTGACGGTGTAGGAGATTGCTTGGACTCTTCTGATGAAGGAGGAAAATGTCGTAAGTCTTGTCCCAGAACTTCTGTCAATGCTTTCATGTTTGCAAGTAAATGTTGTAATTTTATTCCATTGATATAAAATTGCAATGGCTGCCAAGTTCTCCCCCCCCCCCCCCCCCCTCCTGTACATGCTTTATACTAATCGTGGTAAATATTGCTCCATGTAAAGTCAATCTTGTGAATATGAACTCAAGCCTTTGAGCTTCACGTATACACCATTCACTTCCCGATTGTGAATCCCTAGCTCCTAAGGGTGTCCTTAGTTAAAACTTCACATGCTGCTATGGCCACAATTTCATTAAAATTTTCAACTTCAATTAAATTGCAACCTATTTTCTCTTTTTATATGAAAGAGGGCATTAGTAAAATGCCAAATTTCTTACAAATGCTAACTAGATTATACACAGTATCAAACATTAATTTCTAAACTTTATTATGCTAATGCACATATACTTCTCCACTTAGGTTCTGCTTGTATGCAAGGCTATCCCTGTGAGGGAATATGCCACCCAACTCCTCAGGGATCAAGATGTTCATGTCATCCAGGTTACATTCTCCAAGCAGATGGTGCATCATGTTCAGACATAGATGAATGTGAGCAAGACATTTGTTCACAAACTTGTTCAAATACAGAAGGAAGTTTCACATGCAGCTGTATGAATGGATATAACCTCAGACTAGACAGACGGTCTTGCAAGGCAACAGGTAATACTAAAATGGTTTCTGCAGATATTATTGCAATGAATTACTGGTACACTGATTCCATAGTTTGTAAAATTTTGATTTATGCCATATTTGCTTACACTAAATAACCTAATGATTCAAATGTTGGAACAATTTTTACTTTCCCAAAGTAAAGGGAGCTAAATTCCCTGACTGAAGGTTAACAGATTTCATTTCCAATTTTTCTTTGCAAATCAAATGACTCTACAAATGAACATCTCAATTATAGTGTAACACAAGAGTACATTTGCTTTTGGTAATAACAATTAACATCTGTATACAAAGCTTGTAATAAAATTTGCTACCATACTCTTCTACTGCACTTTGCTTTGCTAACTAGTATATGCAGTAGAGTTAAATCGCAATGTACTTCAAGAAACAGGGAGTCCACAGACCAAAACTTTCTTTTAAGGGACAGATAAGCATAATAGGTGACTCATCGCCATGATCATTAAACAGTTGCTCTTCTTGTCAAAGTGAGACTTCTCCCATTCCTTCAAACCACGTCAAGACTCCGTGCTCAATGGCTGCATCGTCAAATCTCTTGCCACCAGCTGCTTAGACAGTTTAGAGATGGAAATTGCTAGGTGCCAGGTTGGGGCTGCAAGGAAAGATGGTATACTTTCCTGATAACAAGAATGACTGAATGTTGCCAGTTATCGAGACAATGGAATGTTTACAGAAAACTACCCTAACATCTCTAAACACACAGTTGACTTGCTGCAACCAAATGCCTACCACATTCGTCAAATGGCCATAAATGACTATGGTGCTTTGTGTGGGAGGTACCATCTATAAAATAGCTTCTCCTAGAGTTCTTTTTAAGCTACCTAGCATTATAAACTGTCCACTCTACTGCACTTTTAAACTAATTCTATTACCACCTACCTTCATGTCCTTTGGAACCTACATATAATTCACACCTTTCCTATAATTTATCTTCATAGAAAACCTTTCAGAAATGTTTGATCTGCAAATGATTGTTCTGTGATTACCAAGATGAAAAATCATTGGCAACTTAAACAAATTCCCTTATCTCCCAAGTTTATACATTTTTTTTTTTTTTTTTTTGCTCTTGACCTGGCAAGTCGTGCACTAGTATGTTTTTAGTTCCTTTCTTGCACAAATTAAAATTCTTTAATGATATAAGATTAATGAATGCCTTTGCTGATGAGATGTAGTGTTTACAGTGCACTATGTCTTCTGGTATGGGCTATAATAAATTTGTTACATTCATTGATCTGTCTGTCTCATCTTTGGCTTTGACAATGTGAAAGTGACAGAGGTATGAGGGATGCTAGTAATACCATTCCTTATGCAGCTAGTCCCTGTTATGAATGGTATGAAAATATCTCTCATAGGGTAGATTGGTGCTTGCATTTCAATGGGCTTGGCAGACTGATACAGTATGTAATAGCCACTTCCGGCTCGGTGAGGAAAGCAACGGGAAACTACCTCTCCTTATTTCCCTAGTACGCCTCTTCAGTGATGCCTGGGCTATCTAGGACAGCTGTTGGCAGAGCATGGAGGATCAAACCAGCCTTCGGGCTGACACACATACAAGATTAATGAAAATCCTTTCATTTGCAGGTCCTCCTCTGGACATGGTATTTGTAGCCAATGACAATGAAATACGAAAGGTGCCCAGCAATCTCAAATACATGAAGCTAATACATCAAGACATTGGATTGAAAATTACTGGTCTAGATATTAATGCCCGCAACAAAACTATTTACTGGAGCTCAGGTATGTTGAGGTTTTTTCCTCTAAAGAGCTAAAGAAAAGAAAGACTTCGGTACCATATTAATCTTTGCTTGCAGGTATAAGTGGTTCTATACACTCTCATTCTCTTTTGGACAACAAGCAAACATTTGCTAAAAATCTTGGTCGACCAACCACGCTTGCTGTAGACTGGATTACTGGAAATATTTACTTCGTCGACGAGTCCGAACAAAACCACCTCCGTATAAAGGTAGGAATGCTAGTATACTAAATATTGTGGGATTTCTATTACCACAGTTGCCTTATTAAATTTTCAAATTAACCTAACATTCTTATGCACTAAAATATCTAAATCTTCCAGGTATGCAATCTAGAAGAAAGGCGCTGTGCCATATTAATAACAGCAGAACCGGGTACAATGATACATAGCCTAGCTGTAGATCCCATATCAGGGTAAGCATCACCTTCATTTCCCAAAAGTATGCTTTCTCACTCTTCCATTTCCAATGGAACAAAATATTGTCAAGAGTTCCTTTTTACTGCCAACTTTCAGGAAACCTGAAATGTAGAAATGGAAGTTTAAAACTTCCATATTTTAGCTGTGCCAAATGATCTAAAAATTCAAATGCTTTTCTTTAATCAAGTTCAGCATGATACTTAAAAAAATCTTCAAAGATTTAATTTCCAAGATTGTATTCAGCTCAATGACTTGCAAACGGAAACAAATAAATTTTCTTAAATTGCTAGGTTTATATTTAAAATCTAAAAAAGGTTAAAACAATTATTCATTGACGACGATATTCTCAAATTTTAAATTGTTCTCTAGGTTCTTGTTTTGGAGCGAGACAAGTTATGCAATGTTTAACAATCCATCCAGCATTATAAATCGTGCTGAACTCTCCGGTGCTAATTCTACAGTCTTCGTGTCTGGAAACTTGGCTGCAGTTACAGGATTAGCAGCAGACTCAATCCGCAGAAGACTTTACTGGGTAGATCATGTTGAACAAAGGGTAGAAAGCATAGATTACCATGCAAATGGAAGGCACATTGTCTTCACAAGAGAGGTAAATCCTTCATAAATTTCCTAATTATCTTAAATAGCACTTTAATGTACTTGGACAATATTGTACATCCCTAAATATTAAATATCTTGCTATACTATAAATTTAATTTGGACAGCTCTGGCCATAAGCGACTAAACAGAACTCCTATAAAAAAAATTTTAATATAATAAAATTCCTCCTTTACATAGGTAAAACATCCCAATGGTCTTCTGTTGTTCGAGGATGATCTCTACTGGATTTCAGCTGGTTCTGGCAATGTGGTGAAATGCAGAATATTTGGAGGTTCACATCGTTGTGAATGGCTTCAGCTTCATGTTGACAGTATTAATCACCTTGTAATAATTCAAAATGAATATCAACCAAAAGGTAAGAATAATACTACAAAGAAAGATCCTTTTTCTACTGTGATGTTCGTTCTTAAGAAATGGTTTTTATTTTCAGGACAAAACGTGTGCCAGGGAAAACCTTGTAGCCATTTGTGTGTTATTGGAGTAAATGGACCAAAATGTATATGTGGAGATGGCACTATTGTTCCCATGAATATACCATGCGAAGATGTAAGTTGAAAGTATCAGTGATCCCAGAAGAGTGCTGGGTACACTTTTGTATATGAATCAATGCATGTCAAAGAATCTTGCAATAGAAAACTAATCTTTCTCAAAAATGTGAGGACAAGATGGCTCTACATGGCAGTAGGGTCTCTCCACTTAGCAAACTTGGGAATGATAACAAATCAGTGTCCTTCATTCTATAGCAAGGTCTTTGGCTGCATCTTGTTATAAAAGTTCATCTATGTAGATGTGAATCTCCCTATCTTTTTTTTTTCTAGTACTAGAAATGTTTTGAAACTAAATCATTCACAATAAAATTATTTTCTATTGTGATTGCAGAGGGCAACTTTATCTAGGATTTGTTTTTGGCTATTCCCACTCATTAAATCTAAAGAAATGTACACATTTTCTCTTATAGATTCCTACTTAAGTCTCACCTGTTCACTTGCTCTAAATTTCAATGCTATGAATTTGTAGTTTGTATAGTAGGCTTTTCTCTCTGCTATAAAGAAAATTATTTCATCTTTCTTAGGGTGATCATATAATGCTTCAACCTCACTTTCCTGAATCTACTAAATCAGATCAGAATGCAGAAACGTCGACGGGTTGGTCAGTGGAGGGTACACTATTGATCGTTCTTCTTGTACTAGCCCTGGCAGCGGCTGGCTACTTCACATATCAACATAAACTGAAAGGAAAAGGAAAATTTGATATTAGGTAAAGTACTAGACACTAAACTCTTTAATATTTAAGAATCCTAGCTAATATTCTTATGACCTATATGAAGTAGCTTTATTTCAAGCTACTTTTATGTTCTGCTTGCTTTTAATCACCACTTCTTCCACAACTTACCAATACTATCTTAGCAATCTTGTAGAGTTTTATTTTCCAAATTGCAACTTTAAGGTTTAAAAAATGTTCAAATTTTGGTCTTAAATTTGTGAAGCATCCTTGTAGAAGTCGATTATAAATTGCATTTGCATACATATTAATTTCTTTTAAATAAATGCAATGAATTTCTCAATTTGTGATCCTTCCAGAGATATTCTGAACTGAAAATTGAAATGCAGAGTGTTTAAGCTACTTTTTCATTTAAGTAAAGGATGAAACAAAATCTCCATCCTGAAATGAAATACCAAAACTTATACTTTTACCGTCTTAAATCTCTCCTAATGCAGTGTTAAAATGGGGTAACTTGAACTTAAGTTCATTGTTAAAAGGTTAGTCTCTTCATCAAGAGAGCTAAATGCAATGACAGATTTCAAAATTGATTAATCTAAATAGACTTCTTTTAAATTGCATAGTATAGATAAGGTTTTGGTAGTTCTAGAAGTCTCTTGATCTTAAATTTAACAGTAAATTGGGAAGTCAATTGGAGAAGAGTTGTGAATCTTTTTACTTTACCCCTTTACAACATAATCTTGTTAGTTCAAAGTTTTCAAAGAAATATCGGATGGAAAAGATTGAATAACCATTACAAAAGCTCCTCATTTACAAAAGCCTTGCAATTCTGAGAATATCAAACTTCACAACTGGAAATAATTAGTCAAGTTAAAATAAAATATATTTTTACTGTAAATATTCTCTTCCAGCATTCGTTTCAAGGATCCTTCTTTCGGATTCTCTCAGAATGGCGATGTTGCTGGATCTCGCCTGAAACCAGGTCAACACGAGTATGTCAACCCTCTGGATAATGCAGGAGAATTGCAGAATGTCGAGGTGAATATCAAAATGCAACATGGTAAAAATAACTCAAGACATGGGTCGTGTAAATTTTAAGAACTGTGAATTTTATCTAATCCTTAAAATGATAACTTCAAAAGGATCAAAAGTTCCTTAAACGCTAAAAAACAGTCCAGTGTTTCTCGGCAAAAACTAGATTACAGTAGCTTCTCATAAAATACTGAATTATACCTTCACTTTTTTTTACTAAAAAAAATTTGAATTTTCCTTCACAGCAGAAACATTACTGCTGTTTCCAATTAATATTTTTAATGTTTCTTTAGTTTTGATATAGTCCTTTATATTAGACCAAAGGTCACCTTGCTGACTGTCCTCAATAATTGATCTTAATACTTAAATTCTAGGGAATTCCTCCCTTAAGAAGCAATTCCTTATTCTACGAAATTTTGACATGAAACTGACTTTTACATTTTCTTCCTTCCTGATCTTCCAACAAGCATATCCTAATTACAGCATCACTGCTTGCTCGGTGGTGGCCGATTCTTGAATTGTTCACGTGGTCTTATACCATTTCAAAGAACATTTCATTGCCTGAATTATTCAGCTTACTCTTCTTATAATTGAATATTTGCTCTTAAGTTTGCTTCTTCGTATTGTGATCTCCTCTACCTTTTCAAATATCCTCAAAAGAATTGCTTTAGTAATGCTACTCTTTGTTACAACTCACAAAGTTACTTTTCTTTGGATTTTTCCAGTTCTTGAATAAAGTGATTGCAATATGGTTAGGGTTGCATAGACTGGAGCCATACTCTAATTGGGGTCTTGCCAAAGACTTAATATGCTCCTTTACAGTAAATCCTTAAATCTCTCCACAGATGGCTGGCAATCTACTGCTCATTCAAGGAAATGCTCAGCACTTGGTCTAGTCCTATATCGGACAGAGCCTTATCAGATTACAGAAGTCTTTCAGATTTTTGAAATTTTTGCAATAAATTAATCTTCTACATAGGAACATTCTGGAAAATAAAATTAGTTCTTTCAGTACAGAACTTTCTCTTCGTCTCCAGGGCTAGTTGGCAGACTGGTGAACATGTCACCCTAGTGAAGTGTCTTACTACTGTATTTTCTCTTAATGACTTTCAGAAAACTCTTTACATTAGGGTTTGTTTTTTTGCAGATTCCAGAAAATGAGTCAAGACAAATAAAGGAATCTAAAATGAGCATCTTCAAAAAGCTTGTTGCACCTAACCGAACACAGTTGGAAGATTCGGATGAAGAGTATGCAGACCCCGAATATTCTACAGATAGCCAAAAAGCTAGACTTGTACCTTGAAGACCTATTTTACATAACTTATATCCATAAACAAAAGTTGAACTGTGATAATTTTTTAAATTCTTTTGCAATAATGAAAATGCTTATGGAGAATATTTAATGAATATATTTATGATGAAAAAATGTTTATATTATACAATCTTGTAATAAAATAGTTTATGTAAGTTACCTTGGATGTCTAAACTCTTCATGAGATTTCCTGTCCTGCTGAAAATTCTCTTAAATTCAATTGGTCAAAGATATTAATTATATAGTCGACTTTAAATTTAAGGAAAGAAAACGGTGACCTTGACAGATCACCCTCCAGCAAAAGAATAGTTTCCAGATGGTGAAATGGCCATGAAGATTCATTTCCTTTACGTCCACCTTAATAAATTTAAGCTTTCAGATTATACATTCTAGTTTTCTATAAGATTTTACAAACATTAAAGCTTGGACATTCCAGATCATAGGTGGGCAATGAGAGCCTGCTGATGGCATGAGCACAGAAAGAGCAGAGAGCAGCAGACGTGTTTCTGCTGTAGACTACTTGTGCAATGTGTGAAGTCAAGGCGCAAGCAAAGCCACAGCAATATACCTGGTCGATGCTTGCAAAATAAGATCGTATGGTACGTCATTCACTGTTCAGGCTGTATTGCTAAACAAGCCTTTATGTAGGTCTCCTATATTTCCAAGACTACAGGCTCTTTAGTTTATATTAGATACCGGAGGGTAGTGATGGGCAGTCTGAGACGAGGTCTCGAGTTTTCTCGGGATTTCTCAAGACTAGCGCAGGCATTATTTCTCGCTCGAAATTTCGAGAAAACTCGAGTGTTGTCCCCACAATGTGCGGTGGGCAGCGTGTCGTAGACCTGCAGGTAATTGGAGCTGAATGTTTTGTTCCGAATATGCGAATAGCCAACCACGGGCCTTCTCATTTTCGTAAATACGTATCAACAAGCGACTAGGGCGTTTATTTATACAGAGGTCTATTTTGACGAAGTATAACATAATTACAAAGGATACGCATTCGGGCACTGTATGCACTGGTAGGTACCCGAATGAGTGATTTAAGTACAGAACCTGA
Source organism: Anabrus simplex (assembly GCF_040414725.1). NCBI lineage: Eukaryota > Metazoa > Arthropoda > Insecta > Orthoptera > Tettigoniidae > Anabrus > Anabrus simplex. The sequence continues at coordinate 464,563,628 of NC_090267.1, forward strand.
CGGTTACTGTAGGTACACGTAATTGGATACTAGAGGCGTGCATTATTCGAACTCGAGACGAGGCAAAGTGCGCCTTGCTGCATATGCAACCACCATTACGCACAAGTGGAATGTGCAATCTAAATTGCTATAGAGTATTCGCGTCACAATTAGGTAGGTACTTCGATATATGACGGTGCAATTTGAACTATGCCGATTTTTTCTATTTGCTTTACGTCGCACCGACACAGATGTCTTACGGCGACGATGGGATAGGAAAGCGCCTGGGAATTGGAAGGAAGCGACCGTGGCCTTAATTAAGGTACAGTCCCGGCATTTGCCCGGTGTGAAAATGGGAAACCACGGAAAACCATCTTCAGGGCTGCCGACAGTGGGGTTCGAACCCACTATCTCCGATTACTGGATACTGGCCGCACTTAAGCGACTGCAGCTATCGAGCTCGGTCTGTGTCGAATTGTACGCGACAACTTGAAGACGATGTCCGAAACGCAACGTAAGTCGTGGATGTCGGTTATTTTTAAGACATATCACAAAGCACAGCCCACTGTGTTGCTTATTCAAAAGAAGTAAAATACATCGGCAGAAATACTTCTGGGATGATCCGGCACTTGCAAACACATGTCAATGAAGAGGAATCGTCACAGAACACCTCCGGCCCGGTCTGAATCACAAGAAACTACCCTGCCGACAACGATTGTGAGGCATCCAGGTAGGATTACATCCTAATAACAATTAACAAATTATACGGGTTATTCAACTAAGAAGTCCACCTGACATAACTCGTGAACAGTTTAAGATACTGGCATTCTGTATTCACTTTCGTTAATGGTAAGGAGTTCATAATTCAACATGCAGTGCTTTCATAGGATTTTGACCAAATTTATCGTCGCACACGTTTCCACGTGAGAACTGCTGATAACTATCAAGCTTACACTCGTAGTTACTGGGACGTCGCACAGCTCGCAGCACACGAGAATCGATCTCGAGAGCGTTGCCCATCACCCCTGTTACAGGTTTCACTCATGTGTAATGGGGGTTGCGTATGTAGCAAAGCACATCTTCCCCTTCTCAGGTTCGAATAATGCACGCCTCTAGTATCCAAGTAGGTGTACATCCTATCTACAGTTATTCACAAATTATGCATTGTTATTCACCTAAGATGTCCACCCCAAATAAGTCGTGAACAGTTTAAAATACTGACATTCTGTTTCCACTTTAGTTAATGGTGTTAAGGGGTTCATAGTTGAACATGCAGTACTTTTCCAGGCTTTTGACAAAATGTATTGGCTCACACGTTTTCATAAGATAACGTTATTTCACGCAATAACTGCCAATGATATACTATCAAGTTTACAGTCGTAGTTACTGGTACGTCGCACAGCTTGCGCTACAGGAGGATCGGTCTCGGAATTCTCGCGAGAGTCTCGAGATCTGCGACGTCAGTCTCGAGTCTCGAGCGAGAGCGTTGCGCATCACTACCGGAGGGGAAGGAAACTGCTTAAAAGATAACATTCTAGTAGTGTTACCAAAATTTCAACTTTTATTAGAATACAATAATAGGCAGTGAATACAGTATATTGGAAATGAGCAGCCATTATGTTGGCTCATATTTGTCTTTAATTAGCAATAAGTTTTAAGAACTGTGTACTGGTATCTGATGTTGCAAATTAAGGTTCACCTTATATACAGACATATAATTTTTCATGAAATCATTCAAGGGAGATAAATGCTAAGACAAGATCCTTATTTTAGATCTGGGAATGTACTATGTGCAAATAAATTGGCCTTGCTAGAAAAGAATTCCTAGCCATGTCTAGACATAAAAGTTCGTAGTAATGTAAATGTAAACATATTGGAGATTTATATAAATCATACCAATTCTTGAGCAGCTGTTATCTTTCAATTTAAAATTGCAAGAACTTCCATACATTGAGTCGGCAATACCACTTGAAGCTTACTTTATATAAAATTGCAATAAGATCTGTAAGATTACAGCAGCCAAATTTTAAATTTGATGGCTAAAGTCCAAATAAACCAGTTAAATAACTTGCTCTAATATCAGCATTGCACATTGTACATGCTACCATGTCATCGAAAGAGTTTGATTTCCAGTCACTTGATCTGAATTTTGAACTGTCGCTCTTGTGGCAGATGTCATATTTATTATTTACTTAGTCCTTTGGTAAATAATTTCAAAACTTTGAAATTTATCAAACATTTATCTTGATAAATTATTCTAATCTCTAATTCCTGTTCCTATAAATGAATATTATATATTTGCCCCAATTTTTCCTCTTGAATTCCAACTTTATCTTCATATTGTCTTTCCTTCCTAACTTTCACTCAAGCTACCAGCACCATTTCTCCACTGTCAGCTCTCAACATACCACTTGGTCGAGCAGCTTGTCTCCTTTCTCCAAAGTCTTTCCAGCCCAAAGTTTGCAAAATTTCCATTGAAAATCTCTCGGAACTGGATCTTTTCCAGTTCTTGTATTTTGAAGTAATCCTGGTGAGGGTTCCATACACTGGAACCATACTCTAATTGGGGTGTTACCAGAGACTTAAGTGCCCTCTCCTTTACATCCTCACTACAACCCCTAAATACTCTAACCATATGAAGAAATCTGCAACCGTTATTTAAATCCTTAATGTGATTATCATAATGAAGATCTTTTCTTACACTGAAACCTAAGTACTTGCATTGATCTGCCAGGCCGAGTAGCTCAGATGGTTGAGGCACTGGCCTTCTGACCCAAACTTGGCAGTTTCGATCCTGACTCAGTCCGGTGGTATTTGAAGGTGCTCAAATAAGTCGGCCTCATGTCTAAGATTTACTGGCACGTAAAAACTCCAAGACTAAATTCTGGCACCTTTGAGTCTTCAAAAACCTTAAAAGTAGTGTGATGTTAAGCCATTATTACATTGATCCCCATGTAACTGCTTTCACCGTGTGGTAATTAAAACAGAACTTGTCCTCTTGGTTAAACTTACAAACTGACATTTTATCCCGTTAATCATACCATTGTCTGCTGCCCATCTCAAAACATTGTTGAAGTCATTTTGCAGCTGCTCATAATCCTGTAACTTATTTATCAAACTATATACAGGATGAAATTTGCAAAAAGCCTTATCTGGGATTCCAGTTCTTCACTCATATTTAGGCTTTGGATAATTATGTATCTTGCATATGCAATTGAATATCTGGAGTAGTTTTATCTCGATAGTGTATATTTCGTGCTTCCCTCTCGTTAGGGTATATTTTGTATGTATTCGGTATCTTGAGTGCAGACATTGGCTTCTTCAGGACAATATTGGAAAATTTGGCATGTATTTGAGAACTTAATTGTTGGGAACCTGTGCATATCTCTTGCCATATTCAAGTTGACCTGTGCTGCTTCTCGCCACGTAGCCTGTTTGAGAGGTGGGTACCAGTAGCAGGTTTAAAATTAGAAACACCAGCTCTATATTTGGCCATGGCTATGTCTACCTGCAGCCCAAGTAGGCTATGGATTCTTGGAATTTCCCCATATTCTAAATGGTTAAATACAGTGGCCTTTCATGCACAATTAGTTCTTATCCGCCCTGCTTTGGTTGTTGAAACAGGTTATAGTTCATAGTATATTAAAGGACTCTGCTATTTAATTTATAATGCCTAAGGCAAAGAGAACTTTTAGTGAAGTATTGAAAGCTTATGAACGCAAGTGTGAAGACTTTTCAACCAACTGTATTATTGTGTTCATTGCCATAATGGCAACTAAAATGTATAAAGTTCAACATCATCTTCAAATGAGAACACAATAACAGTAAACTTAAAACAAAATCTCCCACCTCTTGTAACCACAGCTTGTTTAATCTGGACCAACATGAAGTAAATTCAATGAAGACTTGTGAAAAGTATTTGTCTTGGCAAACGCACTATTGGCTAAGCTAAACAATAACAACGTAAATCAGTTTCTAGAGGAGTTCAGAGAACAACCCATCCCAGATGAATAGACATTAGGAAGAATTACATTCCTGTGCATTAAAGTGGCATTAGGTAGGAAAATTAATTTGGGTCTCGCTACATGAAACAACGGAATTGGATCGAAGATCTGTAATTAACTTCGTGTTTGGAAGTTTAAGAGAGGAAGGAGAGAGAAATATCTAGTATGGATGTGTTATATAACAATAAAGTGAATCACTCAACAGTTGCTGCATTTTTCAATGATGCACATAGTTTTTTGTGGTTCACACATTCTTTAGAATCATGCTCTCATGGCCTGCACTGATGCTGCACCTTACATGTGCTCAGCCATATCCCAAGATGGTACATGTCGTGGATTTCATTGAATTGCTGAAGCACTCCGGGCTTCCTTTCCTGAAGTAAACATTTTAATTTCTACAGTGAAAGGAGTACCTTCCTGAACGCTCCACATTGCAAGAATATGTTCTTGGATACAGTTCGTAATGTGCTGCTCCCCTTCTTCGCTAGTTCATACAAGATGGCGAACGTGGCTCAAAGTTGCTGCTTACTATGCCAATTATTTTAAAGCAGTAAAAGAGGTAGTTGAAGGCCTCAATTCTGAAGAAGCTGCTTCTATTAACCCTCGGCAAGTGTCGTGACACTTGTAAAACATAACAGATGATGTGAGATCCGGGGAACTGAACAGGTTTTAGGCTAAGAAAGGTATTCAATTTCTGAAAAATGTCATTAGACCAACAATGCTGTGTTTATTAAATATTAATTCTAATCATTTGTCCTAATTTCACAAAGAAATTACTCCATAGGGCAGTTATAGTTTGTAATATCATGTAGCTAATGTCTACTTTAATAAAGTATGTCAAAAATATTCAAATTAACTGACTACAGATATGCTGAAATTACACAGTAAGAAATGTTTTGTATCAATAAAGGTCCCAACAATGAAAGTATGAAATGATTTATTCAAAAAACAAAGTTGTGGAAACCAGCAAATTTTACACTTCAGGTACTTCCAAAATATATTTCACACAGTCATTCATGTAAACACTTGAAAAATTAAAATACAGGGTCTATCCTATAAACAGACCAAGCACACACTGATTGTACTCTGCACTACAACAGCTGCCTCAGCTCAACTTATGTCGCACGTGGCCGCCCTGCTTTAAGCGTGTATATGAAATCTTACCTTATAAAAGATTCTGAAAGTGCCATCCTTCATAATGAGGGACTTCATAAACAACATTAAGATTTTCTGCACACCAATACCAAGAGTTTTTACTGTTCACATGACCATTAAGATGAAACCAGGCCTCATCCAAAAAGAACAAAAGTTGTGGTTCAAATAAAGGATCATTCAATGATGCAGGATACCACTCACAATATCTCTCTTGTGGCTGGATCAGCAGGTTTTAAACAATGGGTCGGTGTAAACCTGTACGGTTTGAAGTGTAACAACTTTGTAGCTCTGTGTGCAGAAGAAACCAAATCCCCTACTTGTTGTGCCAATTTTGCGAGTGATTTATTCGGTGACCATTCAAGATTCGCACCAGTGTTGTTCAGCTTTTCCTCTGCTAAAACTGTTCATGTGTATGCATATTTTTTATTGAGCATGAGCCAGTAGTTTAAAATTTATTAACAATTACGTGAATCTCTGCACTTCATCAGGAAATTGCTGAACAAATGCATCGCGTACCGGCAGAGCAGACTTGTACTTAAAATAACTTTTACTTATGAAAATATGGAGTTGCAATGGTAACTGTCTCACCATGTTAACAGCAGAGATTCAGACTGGCTATTAATGCTAGGTTGAACACATGCACGTTCCTTACAAGGTCAAGAACTACGCTGCTTAGGTTTCAGAGAGTAAAAACACCGTTGGAAGGTCTGGGTTTCTTTATAAGAGAGACACTGTATATCCTACTCATAACACCAAGATGAAATGTGCAAATCTGTTCTTTCCCCTTTCACCTCAATCAAAAGCTAAAAATATCCTTTAATTTGAAGACCATCTATAAGTCTTAACTTGAGCCGTGGTCACTTAATATGTAATCAGTATCATCGTCAGAATCCTCTATGCCAAATTGCAAACACATTTACTTTGAAAGAAGCACTGCCAGTACACAACTTTGATGGTCCTGGTTTAGCCACAGTTATAACTTCAAAATGATTTTGTTACAACAATAAAGACATTTGTACCGAAACCGAAAACATACATAACCGGCATTGTGAGATCCAGCGGACCACTCAAATTATGTAGTTAGTACAACAGAGCACATTTCGATGTTATTGCACGAGCTGTCTGAACTTAACTGAGTAGCTTGAGGTACTGGGACTACCAGGGTCACTGCATGAAAGGAATGGCACAGAGCAAAGAAACAAAACTGTGAGAGATCTCAGGGACCTCACAATACTTGCTGAGGGTTCAAGAAGCTCAAGAAGTCTTCAATAAAGATAGTGTTTGTGAGCAACTCATATTCATTTACTCGTTCATTCCAATTTGATGTACCTACCTTTAGCCACAATGCAGAGTGCAGTGTTAAAAACCTCTGGTTTGCAAAATTAAGAACATTTCTGGTGTCCTCCAAGGCAAAGAAAAATTTGATAGTGTATAGATACTGGAAGTCTCTGATTATGGTTAAGAGTGAATATGCTGCAACTGTAGCATGTGATGTAGAGAGAATGTTTTTGGAGTACAAACCCATTTTTAAATGAAAATAGGTGAAAGTTTGTGTTTGAGTACCTGTTGCATCATGTTGTAATTAAGTGTAATAAAGACTTGTGAATTTCTTTGAGAAACTGCAGCATTCTATCATGTTATGGTACATAAAGTTTTTTTAATTTGACAATGTTTAAAGTTTAATAATGATTTTTGTAAATTTATTGCTAATTGATATCAGATGTATGTTTGTTTTTAAATGCAGATTTTGATAACTTTTAGTGCTTATTTACATGCATATTTTGGCATAATTATCCAACGCTGGCTCTTACATAAAGGACCAATAATGCTGCCTTGCGGGACCTCCCTCTTAATTGTTACAGGATCAGATAATGCTTCATCTACCCTAATTCTCTAAGTCTTATTTGCTAGAAATTTAGCCACCCATTCAACCATTCTTTTGTCTAGTCCAATAGCTGTCATTTTTATCACCAATCTCCCATGATCTACCCTAACAGAAGCCTTGGATAGGTCAACAGCAATACAGTCCATTTGATCTCCTAAATCTAAAATATCTGCAAAAGCAGTCTCTTTCCCTGGTTGGTAGAGCGGTTGAGACTCTTCGTTTGAGGTTGTGTCTGCTTCTGCTTTCTGCAATTTGTGAACTGATAGCAGAATACTGAGACTGCTTCGCAATTACGGTTGTTTAATTTCCATCATATTTAATAAATGCTCAGTGCTACTTTATCCAGAAAGATTTTTATTTTTATTTGTACTACATGAAAACTTACAATGTGTACTTCTTGTGTGAAAATTGGGATTATTGGATACACTGGGTGATCCCTGTGAATTGATACCGGATTTATAATGCTTTTGAAAAGTGCTATTTGATCCGTATTGAACTGTGATCACAATAATAGTTAAATATTTTATTTTTAAAGTCCACCTTTTCAATACAAAATATGCAATGTAATGTAAACCTTAAAAGTAAAATATTTAACTTTATTAAGAAAAAGTAGAATGAGGCTAAGAATGAATGTACATCTTTAGGTTGCCCCAAGAACACAGAAACAAACAGTAAAGGTATATTTCTTATATATGTACACATTAAAATGAAGCAGGTTTTATTCTCCAAATACTTTTAGGGGCATCATAAGTCCCATATTAAGAGTGTTTATACAGTAAGTGCATTGATTTAATGATGATATGTATATTTACGATTGCCTGTTCTCATATTTGGCTGAAGATGATGTTCACCAGCATCAAAACTAGTTCCAAGTAAATGTTGTAACTTATTTGGTTTAATATTATAATGAAAAGGTGGATTTTAATTTTACTTATCTATTAACCTCTGCTTTACCAAACAAGAAGAGAAAGCTAATAAGACTAACATAAGGGGAGACAATTTGACTTTGAGCTGGTAGAAGGCACCCAAGCTGCAAGGTGCACATTCTTATGTTTGACACATTAAGCAAAAATGATGTAAGGTATAAGCAGGGATTATTTTGCTCCCTCAAATCCATATCAAACATCAGGGTGCATGATACGTAATGGTGAGATAGAAGTGAGTAAATACAGTATTTCAGCCTGACCAGTAGTTCTACTTTGCAGGATTCATTTTTTAGCTTATTTTGCATAAGTTCTTTAATTGCAAACAGTAATAAATGCTTTGTACTGAACTGAAAAATAACAATAAAACAAGAAAAATATACTCCAAGGAATACACATTTATTCTTCAATTATAAATACTGTATTTTTTTTTTTAAGTTTCAAAAGTGGGTTTTCTTGGATCTCCTTTCCTTTCCCTTTTGTGCAAATAAGCAGTTGTGTTAATACTAACAAAGTACTGTAAAGACAAGGAATTCTAAAAAGTCATCATCATCATCAATGTCCCACTCCAGTCACTTGGATGTGGTTAACAAGCCTCTTCCACTCCTTTCTGTCCTTCCACTTTTCCTGCTCCATTACTTCTGTCACATCCAATCCAGCTTCTCTAATATCCTTCTAAATTTGATCCATCCACCTTCTTCTCGGTCTTCCAACTGGTCTCTTTCCCTTAACTTCCTAATTCCCTTCTTGCTACCCATTCCTTTTCCATTCTTTTTACAAGTCCAAACTATCTCAGTCTTGCTTTCTGTATGTTCTGTACTAATGGTTCTATAATTGGTTCTTCTCTGATTTTAATATTTTGGATTCTATCTCTTCTCGTCTTTTTAACCGATGTTCTTAAATTCATTTCTACTGCTTGGATCTTACTATCTTATCTCTTATTAGTTACCAGCATTTCTAGTCCGTATGTTACAATTGGTATGAAATACTGTTTATATAATGTTAATTTCATTCTCTTGTGTACTTTGCGAGATAACAGATTAACTGAAAATATAAGCATTTAGAATAGATCAAGAGTTCCTGCTGTGAGACAAGGTTATTCCGGTGAAGCTCAACTTGTAGGATTCCAGCAAGATATAGCAGATATTTTAGATTAACGTCAACTGGATTGTATCACTATTTACCTATCCAAGGCTTTTGGTAGGGTAGATCATGGGAGATTACTGACTAAAACAAAAAAAGAATTTTGCATCACCTCTGTTTGATCAGCAGTTGAATGAATTGTTTCATATGAATTAAAAGAATATAGGGACATACACTATGTTCAGCTATATACAGTCAGAAACAAAAGTCTATGTACACTTCAATATTTCATGTAAATATAAACAAAACAGGACATTTTACTCATCTCCACTTACAAAATAAAATGATAGACTTGCAGACACATTTTGACATTATTAACTAAGTTTAGAATTAATGGCAAGATATTGCTCATTTTTAAAACTGAAGAAATGTTAGGAACAAAAGTGAACATAAAGTCACAATTTCTCACTCTCATATTAGGTTCAGTACTTTGTGTTTCCACATTTTGCAGTTATCACAGTTTCCAAATGCTGGGACATACAATAGATTCCGCTAGGTTTTTCATGAAATTTCACTCCTTTCTGTTTGTATGGCAAGTTTCAAATAGTCCCTCCTCTTAATGGAATATTTCCTAATCGTCTTTTGGAGTTCTTCCCAATGGTGTTCAGTGGGGTTAATGTCAGGTGACTGGGGAGGTGAATGCAATTGCTTGGAAACATTGTAAAGCAGCCAATCTTTTACTATTATAGCAGTATGTTTAGGGTCGTTGTCTTGTTGAAAGACTTAGTCATTTCCTAGTCCCAGTTTCTCAGAGGACGGTTTCAGATTTTCCTTTAATATATCCAGCACTGGACATGTAACCTCAAACAAGAATGTTCTCGCATATATATTTCACTGATGGAAGATTTATTTTTCTTCTGGGGGCTTTCATTAGGTTTTCTCCAAACTTTCTGCATTCCTCACACTGAAATAAATTTAACTTTCATCTGTCAAGAGAACATTATTCCAATAATTGGAGCTCTTATCTTTGTGCAATTTTGCAAATTATAGTCACTTCTTCTCATAAGGGTACTAATGTAAGGTTATTTTCTTGCTGTTGTGTACTGAAAATCCATAATTTTTAATGTTCCTTTTTATTGTAATGAGATGGACAGTTTTTCCACTAGTCTTCAATCAATCAATCAATACTGATCTGCATTTAGGGCAGTCGCCCAGGTGGCAGATTCCCTATCTGTTGCTTTCCTAGCCTTTTCCGAAATGATTTCAAAGAAATTGGAAATTTATTGAACATCTCCCTTGGTAAGTTATTCCAATCCCTAACTCCCCTTCCTATAAATAAATATTTGCCCCAGTTTGTCCTCTTGAATTCCAACATTATCTTCATATTGTGATCTTTCCTACTTTTATAAACGCCATTCAAACTTATTCGTCTACTCATTTCATTCCACGCCATCTCTCCGCTGACAGCTCGGAACATACCACTTAGTCGAGCAGCTCTTCTTCTTTCTCTCAATTCTTCCCAACCCAAACATTGCAACATTTTTGTAACGCTACTCTTTTGTCGGAAATCACTCAGAACAAATCGAGCTGCTTTTCTTTGGATTTTTTCCAGTTCTTGAATCAGGTAATCCTGGTGAGGGTCCCATACACTGGAACCATACTCTAGTTGGGGTCTTACCAGAGACTTATATGCACTCTCCTTTACATCCTTACTACAACCCCTAAACACCCTCATAACCATGTGCAGAGATCGGTACCCTTTATTTACAATCCCATTTATGTGATTACCCCAATGAAGATCTTTCCTTATATTAACACCTAGATACTTACAATGATCCCCAAAAGGAACTTTCACCCCATCAACACAGTAATTAAAACTGAGAGAACTTTTCCTATGTGTGAAACTCACAACCTGACTTTTAACCCCGTTTATCAACATACCAATGCCTGCTGTCCATCTCACAACATTTTCGAGGTCACGTTGCAGTTGCTCACAATCTTGTAACTTATTTATCACTCTATAGAGAATAACATCATCCGCAAAAAGCCTTACCTCCGATTCCACTCCTTTACTCATATCATTTATATATATAAGAAAACATAAAGGTCCGATAACACTGCCCTGAGGAACTCCCCTCTCAACTATTACAGGGTCAGACAAAGCTTCACCTACTCTAACTCTCTGAGATCTATTTTCTAGAAATATAGCAACACATTCAGTCACTCTTTTGTCTAGTCCAATTGCACTCATTTTTGCCAGTAGTCTCCCATGATCCACCCTATCAAATGCTTTAGACAGGTCAATCGCGATACAGTCCATTTGACCTCCAGAATCCAAGATATCTGCTATATCTTTCTGGAATCCTACAAGTTGAGCTTCAGTGAAATAACCTTTCCTAAAACCGAATTGCCTTCTGTCGAACCAGTTATTAATTTCACAAACATGTCTAATATAATCAGAAAGAATGCCTTCCCAAAGCTTACATACAATGCATGTCAAACTTACTGGTCTGTAATTTTCAGCTTTATGTTTATCACCCTTTCCTTTATACACAGGGGCTACTATAGCAACTCTCCATTCATCTGGTATAGCTCCTCCAACCAAACAATAATCAAATAAGTACTTCAGATATGGTACTATATCCCAACCCATTGTCTTTAGTATATCCCCAGAAATCTGATCAATTCCAGCCGCTTTTCTAGTTTTCAACTTTTGTATCTTATTGTAAATGTCATTGTTATCATATGTAAATTTTATTACTTCTTTGGCCTTAGTCTCCTCCTCTATCTCGACATTATCCTTGTAACCAACAATCTTTACATACTGCTGACTGAATACTTCTGCCTTTTGAAGATCCTCACATACACACTCCCCTTGTTCATTAATTATTCCTGGAATGTCCTTCTTGGAACCTGTTTCTGCATTAAAATACCTATACATACCCTTCCATTTTTCACTAAAATTTGTATGACTACCAATTATGCTTGCCATCATGTTATCCTTAGCTGCTTTCTTTGCTAGATTCAATTTTCTAGTAAGTTCCTTCAATTTTTCCTTACTTCCACAGCCATTTCTAACTCTATTTCTTTCCAGTGTGCACCTCCTTCTTAGTCTCTTTATTTCTCTATTATAATAAGGTGGGTCTTTACCATTCCTTACCACCCTTAAAGGTACAAACCTGTTTTCGCATTCCTCAACAATTTCTTTAAACCCATCCCAGAGTCTGTTTACATTTTTATTTACCGTTTTCCACTGATCATAGTTACTTTTTAGAAACTGCCTCATACCTGCTTTATCAGCCATATGGTACTGCCTAACAGTCCTACTTTAAGACCTTCCTTTCTATCACATTTATTTTTAACTACCACAAAAACAGCTTCATGATCACTAATACCATCTATTACTTCAGTTTCCCTATAGAGCTCATCTGGTTTTATCAGCACGACATCCAGGATATTTTCCCCTCTGGTTGGTTCCATCACTTTCTGAATCAGCTGGCCTTCCCATATTAACTTATTTGCCATTTGTTGGTCATGCTTCCTGTCGTTTGCATTTCCTTCCCAATTTACATCTGGCAAATTCAGATCTCCCGCTACAATCACATTTCTTTCCATGTCGTTTCCCACATAGCTGACTATCCTATCAAATAATTCTGAATCCGCGTCAGTGCTACCCTTTCCCGATCTGTACACTCCAAATATTTCAAGTTGCCTATTATCTTTAGAAATGAGCCTTACACCTAGAATTTCATGTGTCTCATCTTTAACTTTTTCGTAGCTTACAAATTCTTATTTTACTAGAATGAACACTCCTCCTCCCACCATTCCTATCCTATCTCTACGATACACACTCCAGTGCCGTGAGAAAATTTCTGCATCCATTATATCATTTCTCAGCCACGATTCAACTCCTATTACAATATCTGGTAAGTATATATATATATTATATTACTTAATTCTATTCCTTTCTTTACAATACCTCTACAGTTGAGCACTAACAGTTTATGTCATCCCTACTTGATTTCCAGTTCCCTGTTCCCTTATCACCGCTCCCTAGGCCATCCCGTTTCCCTGAATGTACCTCCCTATTACCCTTCCAAACAAATTTTCTAACTTATACGTACCACTGCGGTTTAAATGAAGGCCATCCGAGCGCAGATCCCTATCTCCTACCCACCCATTAGGATCTAGAAATTTCACTCCCAGTTTCCCACATACCCACTCCATAGTCTCATTAAAATCCCCAATCACCCTCCAGTCAGTATCCCTCCTACACAGTAGTGATGGGCTGCGAATGGACTCGCGAAGACTCGAGTCTGGGATCGTAAAACTCGAGGTACTCGAGTCCGAGGACACTGGCAGCGTTATCTGCGAGCCGTGTATGGAAACAACACGATGCTTAATATTTTAGGTAGGCCAAGGACAAGTATTGGGTCCGTTACCAAATAATGCACAGTGATATAATGTACAAACTGATGTACATTATGCCGTATTTACATGAATGTATTGGCCTACACAACAAAACCATATTGTAACGTAAACTAAGGAATGTGTGGACACAGGTGCTTATGAGCTACAGTCCGGCTCTATGGCTAAATGGTTAGCGTGCTGGCCTTTGGTCACAGGGGTCGCTGGTTCGATACGCAGCAGGGTCACGAATTTTAACCATCATTGGTTAATTTTGCCGACACGGGGGGGTGGGTGTGTGTGTTGTCTTCATCATCATTTCATCCTCATTATGACGAGCAGGGCGCCTACTGGTGTCAAATCGAAAGACCTGAATCTGGCGAGCCGAACATGTCATCGGACACTCCCGGCATTAAAAGCCATACGCCATTTCATTTTACTGGCGCACAGTGTGAAATTGTAGATATCAGGCAAGACAAACATACATTTTCGACTAATCTATTTATATTATAAAGGGCATTATTGTACGCTCGTGACTATACAAAGAATACCTGACCGCAAAGCTTTTAAAGCTGTGTGTGGTATATCTGATCTCTACAATTGTGTGAACATTGCGCCCCTTACCGAACCTTGCGTCTCAGACTGTCAATTGTCTGCAGTGTGTTCAGATGAATCTACGTAACTAGCGACTGTGTTAAGATATTTTTAATGTGAAATAGGGATGGTCCGCCTCTGTGGTGTAGTTGTTAGCATGAGTAGCTGCCACCCCCGGAGGTCCGGGTTCGATTCTCGGCTCTGCCACGAAATTTGAAAAGTGGTACGAGGGCTGGAACGGGGTCCACTCAGCCTCGGGAGGTCAACTGAGTAGAGGTGGGTTCGATTCCCACCTCAGCCATCCTGGAAGTGGTTTTCTGTGGTTTCCCCACTTCTCCTCCAGGCAAATGCCTGGATGGTACCTAACTTAAGGCCACGGCAGCTTTCTTCCCTCTTCCTTGCCTATCCCTTCCAATCTTCCCATCCCCCGCCAAGGCCCCTGTTCAGCATAGCAGGTGAGGCCGCCTGGGCGAGGTACTGGTCATCCTCCCCAGTTTCATCCCCCGACCCAGAGTTTGAAGCTCCAGGACACTGCCCTTGGGGCGGTAGAGGTGGAATCCCTCGCTGAGTCTGAGGGAAAAACCGAACCTGGAGGGTAAGCAGATTAAGAAGAAGAAGAAGAAGAAGAAGAAAGAAGTGATAGGGATACAGCTAGATTGCTATCTTTGTTTCTTAATCTGCTTACCCTCCAGGGTTAGTTTTTCCCACAGATTCAGCCAGGGATCCCACCTCTACCGCCTCAAGGGCAGTGTACTGGAATGTGAGACAATCGGTCGGGGGATACAACTGGGGAGAATGACCAGTACCTTGCCCAGGCGGCCTCACCTGCTATGCTGAACAAGGGCCTTGGTGGGGGATGGGAAGATTGGGAGGGATAGACAAGGAAGGGGGAAGGAAGCCTACAATGAATAGTTAAATCATGTTCCTAATCTTTACTCCGTATCTCAAGTTACCAAAGGGTAACCTACTGGGCGATATAATGCAAATATGCAAACTCATATCCTCATCCCGAGGTGGTGCAGCTCCTTTCAATTACCATTTCAATCACATACCAGCCTTTCGGTCCTTCTAAAATTTCTAGCTGTACCGGGAATCGAACCCAGGCTTCCAAGGACGGAGTTAGTAACACTACCCGTTACGCTACAGAGGTGCTGTAATGATCGCGCCCAACTAAATATAGACGAAGGAGAAAAGGAAGAACATTGTGTGACAAACTAAACGAATTACATTTCGAAACAAATAAGTTACGCTCATACACTCGCGTGTTTCACGTTATGGTCATCATTTACGTAGCTGTTGTACTAGTACTTAATGATTGGGGCACTTCTTCCGACTGCTCGGCAACAGGTAGCAGTTATGGATCGTGACGTCACAGTGGAGACTCGAGTACTTCGCACGGGTTACTCGTCGAGGCTTGGACTCGCCAGACTCGATTCTCGCGAGTCCAAGTGTCACTCGCGCACATCACTACTACACAGTATTCCACTAATAACAATCTCCGCTTTCTTAAACTTCACCCGTGCTGCATTTACCAGATCCCACACATCTCCAACTATGTTGGTACTTATATCAGCTTGCCTTACGTTGTTGGTACCAACGTGAAACACTACCACCTTCTCCTTCCCCTCCTCCCTCTCTTCTACTTTCCTCAACATCTGCCTCAACCTAATTCCTGGATAACATTCTACCCTGGTTCCCTTTCCTCCACACACTTTCCCCACGTGTCTAACGATGGAATCCCCCATGACCAGAGCCTCAACCCTACCCACCTCATTTGATCCTCTCCCCTCCTGGTCAGCCCTATCTTTCTTGATAGCTGCAGATGCTACTTCCTCCTCCCTTTTCTCCTTCCCATGACCCCGTTCCACCTGTCTTTTCCTATCCTCTACTCTACATTTCCCTTTCCTACCTTTTCCCTTCCTCCTACTCCACGGATCTCAGCAACAGTTCCCTGTCCCTCATCTTCCCTCTGTTGTTCTACCTGGAGTGACTCGTACCGATTTCCCACAGACACCTGTCCTGAATTCTGATCCTGAATAGAGTCCTTAGCCTGCAATCTCCTTCCCCTTAGAACATTAGACCACCTGTCTTCTACACCTCCTCCCTTTCCTTCCCCTCCCTCTTGTACACCTACTGTAACCTGTACATTGTTTGAGGGAGTCCTATCTTCCTTCCTGTCTTCTTGAGAATCCTAATTATCTCCCTCAAACTTTCCAACTCCTCCCTCATACCCCTCAATGCCTCACCACACCCACAATAAGTACACTCGCGCTCCTTAGCCATTCTTTACGGGGGGAAAATTTTAAATTAAAAAATAAAATAACTTATTTGCAAAAAAAAAAAAATGAACGGAGGGATATATTGCCTGGGATAGTACACAACAAGAAGGTAATTAATATACGACTACACTACAATACTACTTAGTCGTGCTCTATTTTTTTTATCCTACAACCCCTAACAGGATAAAAACTGCTGTTAATGACTGAATATCGAAAGTAATACACAAGAACTACACAATTCCAAACTGCAGTCAAGCCTATCCTAATTACAACAACAGTATTTTAGTAAGAGTTTCTACGGATACCTCTACTACACCAGTACTACACAAATATTTTACAATAATAAAATAAGCATTACTCGTATACTACTGTACAGTACACTACAGTAATTTTTAAACTACTTTCAGACGTATCCTAATTACAATACCGGTACCGTACCGTATGTCACTACTAAGCACAACAGAAATGAAATTTGCAAGAACTACTGTACTCAAAGATTACCAACGAAGCTAAATGCTTAGACAAATTATTATTAGTATTACGGTCTAATAGATACACACGAATATAGCAGGCAAGATACGACACTATCTAAATGTACTGTATCTATACTACAATGTATCTACACTACACTACACTGCGTTTGGTTAAATGCTTAAGCATCAAAAGGATTGCCGTACACGAAGAAAAACACGAATATAACTGGCAAGATACTATCTAATATATTATACCTTATCTTCACTACAGTCCGCCTCTGTGGTGTAGTGGTTAGTGTGATTAGCTGCCACCCCCGGAGGCCCGGGTTCGATTCCCGGCTCTGCCACGAAATTTGAAAAGTGGTATGAGGGCTGGAACGGGGTCTACTCAGCCTCGGGAGGTCAACTGAGTAGAGGTGGGTTCGATTCCCACCTCAGCCATCCTGGAAGTGGTTTTCCGTGGTTTCCCACTTCTCCTCCAGGCGAATGCCGGGATGGTACCTAACTTAAGGCCACGGCCGCTTCCTTCCCTCTTCCTTGCCTATCCCTTCCAATCTTCCCATCCCCCCACAAGGCCCCTGTTCAGCATAGCAGGTGAGGCCGCCTGGGCGAGGTACTGGTCATACTCCCCAGTTGTATCCCCGACCAAGAGTCTGAAGCTCCAGGACACTGCCCTTGAGGCGGTAGAGGTGGGATCCCTCGCCGAGTCCGAGGGAAAAGCCGAACCTGGAGGGTAAACAGATGATGATGATGATCTTCACTACAATTCTACTGAAATGTGGTTATGTGATTATTACAGCTGGTGGATTACTATTATTTTCCCTACTCCACGGGACGGAGAAAAATGTGTCCTTAATTAGGCCTACTGAAAAATACGAAGTTGTCTACAATAATTTCTCAAATATTTCTATCAAAACTACTACTACTCCAGGGACTTGAACTGCAATTAGTGGGATATATGAACTTTATTATTATTAGCTACCCGCTCATGAATAATGAAAGATCGAGGGAGCGAAATATAAATTACGGGTACTAACTATTAATACCTACTCAGAAGTACAAATGAATGGAATACAAGGTCAGCTGATTTTTATTTATATTTACTTGACTACACTACACCCATTGTTCACGACTGTAGCCAACAATGCAATATTTGAATATGAGGAGCGACAATAATCAATAACAATACGACTGTTAACTATTACCGTGTAATCTCTTTAACTTCTTTTTAAATGGAAGTTTACAGGCGTACGGTATCGTGTTTTTTAATGTAGTAAATTTTTACCTTCGCGTTAGTTTGAACGTACCAACGAACCTACAGATATTTACAAATATTTTTGAAGTTAATATTATTAGGTACCTAAAGTATTTCCTAAACCTAAATTCGAAACAAGGTATTATACACCTAGCTAGCCTACTTAACCTAGAAAACGTAATTTACTGAAGACCAACTGAATTACTTGTTACAAAATTTAAATAAATATCACTACTCCCAATTTCTACCAACAAGCACTAAAAACCACTATATAAACAGCACTAAATGAATCAGATATACACAAAATTAAGCTATTTCAATAGGTTTTCACTACTTTATCACTACAATAATGCAAGAGCTCTCTCAACAGCCAACCGTTCTCAAGCGCACCCAACAATGCAGTGAATCCATTGCCAATCCATTGTGATATCCATTGCCAATTCAGTAGCTGTGTTTTTAGGTGAAGAATTGATTATTCTAATAATGTATTTATCTATCAGAGATTTTTGGAGGTTTACCATATTTGGGTTGATTTTATACACTACCTCGTGCCTTACAATTTTGAATAATTGTCTGATCACTTGAATGGCTTCTTTTCACTATCTCACCAATTCTTTGCAATGAAAACACTTTTGGATGAAGTTCAGTTATAACTTCCTTCTGTGCAGTTGGTATTTCAGTTCTTTTGGAACACACTTGTGAATAAAACTTCCAACTCGATCACACAGTTGTAGAACAAACCTTAATACATAAGTCAGATTGTACCTACAACTGACTCTTAAAGTATATGTTGACTTTTGTATTTTGCTTGGTACAACTCATAGGGTTGTATGTGTTTACAGTGCATGCTCTTAGATCCAGGGCAGAACTTTTCACTGACTGGAAGGAAGTCATAAGTTCAGATGTCAAAACAGTCAACATTAAGTAAGGGTTGTCCAAGAAATTATGGAATAATGGTGAGTATGTAGACTTTGGTTTCAGTCTGTACAAGTATACCTGTAAGGGTAAAGATCATCACAGGACTTAATTCACACAAGGTCTCCTTCTGATACTTCATGTAGTCCACACAGGAATCTTCTTTAAGGACATACTTGGACCATAATGCTTCATCTGGACTTTGACAGTTGCACAGGTTGTCGTGTAAATTGTAATCGTGGTTGTAGATGAACCCAAAACTTGTCTTGGCTTATAAAAACCTGGCACTTCCAAGGATGAGTTTGCTATCTTAACAGGGTAGTTCCATTCAATTTACCTTCGTGGCTGGGTTTGTAGTTTACCATATCAGCTAGCTTCTCATCTGGCTTTGAGGTTCAGTGAATCCCAGAACCAAAATCTAGTGATGGGCAATGCTCTTGCTCCAGAGCCTCGAGAGCGATTCTCATGTGCTGCGATCTGTGCGACGTTCCAGTAACTAAGAGTTTAAGCATGATAGTATACAAGCAGTTATTGCCTGAAATAACATTCTCATATGGAAACGTGTGTGCCGATAATTTTTTTTACAAGTTGTTTTACGTTGCACCGACACAGATAGGTCTTGTGGCGACGATGAGATAGGAAAGGACTAGGAGTGGGAAGGAAGCAGCCGTGGCCTTAATTAAGGTACAGCCCCATCATTTGCTTGGTGTGAAAATAGGAAACCATGGAAAACCATCTTCAGGGCTGCCAACAGCGAGGTTCGAACCCACTATCTCTCGAATCCTGGATACTGGTTGCACCTAAGTGATATCGATCTCGGTGATAAATTTGGTCAAATGCCTAGAAAAGTACTGCATGTTCAACTATAAGCCCTTTAATAAAAGTGAAAACACAATGTTAGTATCTTAAATGGTTCACAAGTTATTTGAGGTGGATATCTTAGCTGAATAATCCTGCATAATTTGTGAATAACTGTAGATAAGATGTAGACCTACCTGGATACCTTGCAATTGTCAACAGGATAACTTCTTGTGATGCAGGCCGGGCTTGAGGTGTGTTGTGATGATTCCTCTTCCTCTTTAGCGATATTGTGTGTTTTTAAGTGATATAGGCAAGAAAGGAATCACATTTCCCCCAGTGACGTGGCAAGCAACCTTGGGTCATACAGAATATAAGAAGTGGACCAGACCATAGCCTAAACTAAAAGTCTACAGTGGCCCAAGAAATCTAGCAACAATGTTCACGATATGGCAGCCCAGTAACATGTATGCGGTATTTAGACTGATGCTTGGCCTTTGCCATGTCAAGAAAACAAGGAGAAATTCTTTGTTTTGTGCAGACTGTTCCGCACCTTCAGAAGAGAAAAATGCATCTGTCCATGTGTGTTATGATGGTACGCGAACAGTCTTTTGGCACAAATTAAAGTGTTCTAGGCTTTAATAATACTCAAAATAGTCAGCGTGTTGCAACCTACACTCATGATATTCAAAGTTGAAATGGTTATTCACACAAAAATTAAGATATTTGTCAAGTTCAAATATTAGTGAAATATTACAAGTCTTATGACTTTGATGTTATACACACGTTAATTTCCTAAGTTTGAATGTCTGACGAATTGCAAGTCCCACAATTTATAAGTAACTCACTGGTATTCACAGAAACTAAGTGTCAACTTGCCGTCGAAATTTTATAAGTATTACGATGTCCGGCAGTATGAATACTGAGTTCGACTCGTCGCGTGCAGCATGACATGTGAGCCAGCTGTGAAGAATGCGAACTGAACTGCTATGTTGTTTTTTTTTTACGGGGGCCCCCGTAGCCCGCTCCCCCGCCGTGACCATCGACTCAATCTACATGGCCTCCGACATGCTATTAATTTCTAAGTAGAAAAGAGATAGCTGGGTAGAGTGGGAAGTGATATAAGGAGTATCTGCCTGTTTCCATGTCAGACACGTTACCAGGTGAGATTGTGTTAGGTATATGGTGTTGAAGTATGGTATTGAAGGGTCAGGGAAAAACCACATAGGCAGAAAGAAGAAAGAGCCTACATGTAAAACCTGACTTCTTTTGATAGCACATGCAAGGATGTGGGCTGGAGATAGACCAGAGGTTGTGTTAGTTTGGATTATGTGTCGTGCAAACATAACCATTTCCTTGCCATTTTCTGTTATTGTGGGGATCAGTCCTTCTTGTCACTGCCTGGTGCGGCTCGGGTCTGGTAGCGTCTGGGCTCTGGGCCACAGGTTCGTCCCATTGCCCAGCAGCCAGCAGTCCCTGGTGCCAAGTCTCCTTACGAGAGAGAGCTATTTATTTATTTCTTTGCTGTGTAAGTGAGCCATGATAAACTGTGCTTCGAACGAAAGTTGTTTTTGACAATACAAACAGTGTGCAGTAAGTGTCAAGATGAACTGTGCAGGGAAGTGTATTTTCTCATTATCATAATTTACGATAATAGACAGTGCTCCGACGTATTTCTCATCCAGTGAATGGTGATTATTTATGAAACAGTGATAATCAGTTCTAACAGTGCAAAATCAAATTGTGCACACTTTCAACCTAGTCAGTTGGACTTTCTCGTGTTAAAGCCACTCTTTTAGTAACATGAGAAATCCTGACTCTAGACGACGGAGATCGACGGAGATTGATGGAGAACGACGTAGATCAATGGAGATTTGATGCAGATCAATGTGTACTTGGTACTACGAGGGACAGTTCCAGGAACGTAGTACTATGGAACATCGTGGCGTTTGCTGTTAGCTGAGTTCCAGATTGCTGCTCACAGAGCAGTATTCAACTGTTCGAGCTCAACAAGAAGGCGTATGTCAGGTGATATCAGTGCTTTTTCCATTCAAAAATATAATTCTGACTTTGAACAGAACTTCTATAAACAGTGTCATTACTGACAAAGAACATTAAAGGCTCACTTACGGTACTTAATATTTTACTTGGAAAATTAACATTTTACAACTCTTAAGTAAAGACAGACTTTCAAATAACAGTGTGCTCTTGTCGTATATTCTCATTTATTGGAACTTTAAAATATCAATTGAGTGCTTCATTCATAGTGGAAGTGTATCATAAACTCTCAATTTACAATATTTACGTAAAGTGTACAATAATTTACAAAAAATAGGACAATACTCAGAACTGTATACTAGAAGATCAGATTTAATTTCAAGTGTTTCATATTTGAGTTTGATGTGTTCACAAAAAGGAATTACCAAATTTACTTTATTTAATTTATGTAGAAAGCGTAATCTGAAATCGCAAGTGCCAATAGAAAAGACTTTAGGATTTCTTAATTTCTTACAACATGCTTTATTATTCATTTATGCCATGAAAGTTATGATGAACATAACTGATTGAGAAAGACATTATTCAGTTGAATTTTACTTGATCAACTTGATTTTTTGATATTCTGATATTGAAATTGGGATTTATTTTCTAGTAAATATCTATGATTTGGCAATATAATAGGATGACATCCCAGAGATTGAATAAAGGAAAGAAAGATATAATATCTATTATTTTGCCTTGCGATCCTCCCTCTCTGTACCATCTCCTAAGGACTAGGCACCCCTCAGAAAGACCTCATGCTCTTGAAATTAACTTTTCCTGGTACAATATGGTTACAGTATTGCTAGATTGCCACTCTTCAACATCCTTTTTCTGCTGGATATACTCGCAGGACGAACTTTTGTGACAGACTTTTTTTATTGCTGGCATGTAAGGAGACGCGCTGCAATGCCCGAGTGCACGAATTTCGGTTCATTCTGTATACACTGCTATTGAAAAGAATTGAGGTGAATGAGTGGATTTCAAAACAAAAAATTTAAAATGAGCAATGCAGCATAAGTAAGCATTTTTACACACCTAATAGTAAATGGGTGGTAGCCTATAAACTGACACATACAGTATTTTGGAATGAATAGTTTGGAAAGGGAATTCAGTTTAATAGTAGACAAAAACACAAAATTAAAACCAGATTTTTATTGAAAATGAGCAGGCTCAACTCTCTTCTGAACTGCTTACTGAAAACAAAAGCTAAGATACAGTTACGCACCCCTTGAGACGACCCCGCGTACCACAGTTTGAATACCGCTTAAGGCGACACTCTGGAGATAGAAATATATTTTTACCTAATGGGATTTAAATGTAAAATTACAATTGGCAAACAAAGTATTATTACAGTGATAAATTGTTTGAATTGAGGGAAATAAATTTGTGACAAGAAAGAAGAATCTCAATCCTTTTGATTTCAGCTAAAAATCATTTCATCTAAATGACCAAAATATCAATTTTTATCTCCAGAGTGTCGCCTTAAGTTGTCATTTTTTTAACTGAAACAACTTACAAGCTTTTCAGTCTGTCAAGTATAAATATAACAGAACACTAGAGAATATCTGTAAAAAATTATAATTATTAATAGTAAATAAAGGTTACAGATCTCTTCACATATTTATGAGGATATTTAAGGATTGTAGTAGAGATGTCTGGGCATAGAGCTAACCACTCTACCCCATCAAATGCCATGGTTATGGATAGTGGAAGTCTTTACCTTCCACCCCTCCAAAGGCCTTCATGAGCCGGCCCCGCGGTGTAGGGGTAGCGTGCCTGCCTCTTACCCGGAGGCCCCGGGTTCGGTTCCCGGCCAGGTCAGGGATTTTTACCTGCATCTGAGGGCTGGTTCGAGGTCCACTCAGCCTACGTGATTAAAATTGAGGAGCTATCTGATGGTGAGATGGCGGCCCCGGTCTCGAAAGCCAAGAATAACGGCCGAGATAATCCATCATGCTGACTACACGACACCTCGTAATCTGCAGGCCTATGGGCTGAGCAGTGGTCGCTTGGTAGCCCATGGCCCTAGGGGGCTGTTGTGCCATGGGGCTTGCCTTGACTTAGCTTAGTGGAGATGTAAAGAAGACGGCTTAAGTCTCTGGTAAGACCACAATTGGAGTATGGCTCGTGTGTATTGGACCCTCACTAGGATTACAATCTGTCATCAATCATCTGCATTTAGGGCTGTCACCCAGCTGGCAGATTCCCTATCAGTTCTTTACCTAGCCTATTCTGAAATGTTTTCAAAGAACTTGGAAATTTACTGAACATTTCCTTTGATAAATTATTCCAATCCCTTATTCCCCATTCCATAACTGAATATTTGCCCCTATTTGTTCAAAAACTGGAAAAAAAATCCAAGAAAAGCAGCTTGATTTTTTTCTGGGTGATTTCTGACAAAAGAATGTATGTATGTTTGGTATTCAGCCCGAAGGCTGGTTTGATGCTCTACAGCTCCACCAACAGCTCTCATAGATAGCCTAGGTGTCACTGAAAAGGCGTACTAGGGAATGAGGAGTGAGGTAGTTTCCTGTTGCTTTCCTCACTGAGCCAGAAGTTGCTGTTACATATCAGTCTGCCAAGCCCACTGAAATGCATGCACCAATCGACCCTATGAGCGATATTTTCACAGGGACAGGCTGCATAAGGAACAGTATTTCTAGAATCGCTCATACCTTGGTCATTTTCATATTGTCAAAGCCAAGGTTGAGACTGAGACAGGTCAGTGAAAGTAACAAATGTATTCTAGTCCATACCAGAAGACATAGTACACTGTAAACACTACATCCCACCAGCAAAGGCATAGACAAAAGAGTAGTGTTAAAAAATGTTGCAGGCCGATGACCTTCGATGTTAGGCCCCTTAAAACAACAAGCAAACACAAGCAAGCAAAAAATGTTGCAAAGTTTATGCTGGGAAGACTTGGGAGTTAAGAGATGAGCTGCTCGAATAAGGATATGTTCCTAGCTGTCAGTGGAGAGATGGTGTGGAATGACATTAGTAAACAAACAAGTTTGAGTGGTGTTTTTAAAAGTAGGAAAGATTATGATATGAAGATAAAGTTTGAATTCATGGGGACAAATTGGAGCAAATATTTGTTTATAGGAAGAGGAGTTGGGGATTGGAATGATTTACCAAGGGAGATTTCAATAAAATTCCAAATTCTTTGAAATTACCGGTATTTAAGAAAATCCTATGTATACAACTGATAGGGAATCTGACACCTGGGTAACTTTCCTAAATTGCAGATCAGTGGTGATAGACGTGACTGATAGTGTTCTGTGTGTGATATTCATGCTCTACAGACTGTAAAGCTTAAACAATTCTTTAACTGAGTCTACAATGAAAACAAAGGCTTCATTTTTAACAAATTCTTTCAGTCAGTAAAATCATTTCCTTTTACTGTTCTAATCTGCTGCATGTGTGTTGTTTTCTTGGAGCAGGATGGGTGCCATGTGGATAGCACATTGAACTGGGGTCAACTGGTGATAACAACATGTGATCTGAATGTATGCTGATATTCACATAAAAGTATGTTGAATTACCTCAAATCTTATCAGTTCTTGAGCTCTTTTATCTCTGTTTCAGAAGTGAAAATTTTTTGATTGACACAGCTTGGTGGATTTCATAAGGAAAGACCTATAAGGGAATCTGTTTCACTATTGAAAACTAAGGGAGAGATCTCAAGTCTTACATAATGAATGAAGTTAATACATTTTACTGCATAATAATGCATTTTATTAGTTAGATTAGCTTTTATAATATTAAGTAAATATACATTATTATATAATAATAAAAAATATATTGACATTGCTTTATACAATGGTTTAGGTCTTACCTGTGTTTGCAATATAATACTTTCTTTTAGCAAACAGTACCATAAAAATAATATAAATTTAAGTTTGCTTGGAACTTAAAACATTTGAACACATGCTTTTTCACAGAATCCACTTGTTACCAAATAAGATTCCATTTCTTAAATGTTAGACTTTATTTCTGCAAGTGACTTTTAAAGTACTTGCATTAAGGCAAAGTAATTATGAACTTAGTTCCTGCATTTCTCATCCACTTGCTTGTTTGTTATCTGTGGCTTAAAAGTAATTGAGCAGTTAATTTTAAGCAGGAATCAAGTTTACCAGAACTTTCTCACTGTTCTTGAGATGCACTTCACTTGAACTTTCACAGTCAGTCACATATTTAAAGTTCTAGTTCTGCTCTTAAATTACATTGCTAATTCTGTTATTTGGTGACATTCTTTCTACAGGTGGATTTAGAGTATCTGCCCATGATGCAAGTACGAAGTCCTCAATTTCACACTCGTTTACACCCCGACGAATCCTGAAGTAGCCGTTCTCTCCCCATAGTGAGCCCCATGAATTGGCCACCAACTACAAGAAAAGAAAATTTCTGTTAGTTTAAATTAACAGGTATAATTTAAACCTGCAAGTGCCAAGTGTTTTTCTCTCAATGCCACTTACTGAGACATTCCATACACATTAAAAAATAAATATAAATCACTCTTGTAAAGAGAAACATTTCACATGCAGTACTATACTTTTTTACAGAAAAGCACATTTCACATCTTGTATGGAGTCTTGGGTAAGGAGTACAAGATGAAAATAAATAAATCCAAAAAATGTAATGGAGTGCAGTCGAACAAAGTTAGGTGATGCAGGAAATATTAGATTAGGAAATGAAGTTTTAAAGGAAGTAGATGAATACTGTTACTTGGGTACATGGGTGCCCGCAAGGGGGAGCAAGGGGGCGCTTACCTCCCCACCTGGAATTCTAAAGAGGTTGATGTTCAATTGTTTAATATCATACCAGATTATTTCATAAACTGAACTTACTGACAGACATCTAGCATCTGTTATAACCATAAATTTTTGTAAACTGTTTAATGTTGCTGACGTTATATTGGTTTTTATATTCAAGAAAATTGTTAATGTGCCCCCCCTGGAAAAGATCCTGTGGGCGCCCATGCTTGGGTAGAAGAATAACTAACAATGGCAGAAATAAGAGGACATAAAATGTAGATTAGCACAAGCAAGAAAGGCCTTGCTCACTTGGAACATTGATATACAGAGTGAACCAATATTCGCGCACTCGGGCATCGCAGCGCGACTCCTCACATGCCAGCAATAAAAAAATGTCTCTTACAAAAGTTCGTCCTGCAAGTATATCCAGCAGAAAAAGGACATTGAAGAGTGGCAATCTGGCAACAGTGTAACCATAGGCAGGGTAATTACCTCTGTCAGCACACTTTCGTCATGCTGTATAGTTGGTGCAGGGGATAGAGTTTTGGGTTAGCATGCAGGAGGTCGAGGGGTCAAATCTGGGTTGAGGCGTATGTTTTTTATTTCGTAAATGTAGTCCAGGTGGTGTGATAACTAGCATCTGAATCATCAACGGCGAATAAATTCACGCCCATGACGTGGAAAGGGCATCTTTCAAAGCTGACCAATGAAAACGATTGTTCGTCCATTTCTAGGATCGTAGTATGTAAGTCAAGTGGTTTCTAGAGGACCCGCTGTAATCGCTGTTGATGATTAAGATGCCAGATACCATTCCACCTGGACTACATTCACGAAATAAAAAACATAAGCCTCAACCCTGGATCGACACCTCGACCTCCTGCATGCTAACCCAAAACTCTATCCACTGCACCAACTGTACAGCATGACTAGTATGTGCTGACAGAGGTAGTTACCCTACATGTGGTTACAGTGTTGCCAGATTGCCACTCTTCAACATCCTTTTTCTGCCGGATATACTCGCAGGACGAACTTTTGTGAGATACATTTTTTTTATTGCTGGCATGTGAGGAGTCGCGCTGTGATGCTCGAGTACGCGAATTTCGGTCCATCCTGTATAAATTAGAAATATGTTCTTGAAGACTTTAGCCTGGAGCATGGCATTGTACAGAAGTGAAACATGGACAATAACTAGCTGAGAAAGAAAGAGAATAGAAGCTTTCGAAACGTGGTGTTACAGTGGAATGCTGGAGGTGAGATGGGTAGATCGAATCATGAATGAAGAAATACTGAATTGAATTGGTGAGAGGAGATTGATTTGGCTAAATTTGATGAGAAGAAGAGAGAGAATGATAGGACAAGATACCCAGGACTTGTTCAGTTGGTTTTTGAGGTAAGTGTAGGCAGTAAGAATGGTATGGGTACACCAAAGTATGAATATGACGAGCAGATGTAGGATGTAGTAATTACGTAGAAATGAAGAGGTTAGCACAAGATAAGGTGTCGTGGAGAAATACATCAAACCAGTCTATGAACTGATGACTCAAACACCAACACCAAGATAATTTACTTACATATCCGGTGAGTATCAGCTTTTAAGTTTCAAAAATACATAGATCACTAAGTGTAAATACAGGAAGAAAAGCACAAGAGAACTGAAATTCAGAGCTGAGCACAGGTACGTCTGCCACTGAGCACTACTGTCATCGTTTAAGTTTCCTCTTTCTGCCAGGCCTCATAGGTCTCCAGAAATTCAGTAATTTATGGTAGTGAAACACCAAAATTCAGGATTCAAACCTGCAGCATCAAGATTGGGAGTGAGAAATTCCCACTTCTGGGCTTGATAATGCAGAGAGATGTTTAGGTTATCACTTGGCAGGGTACATTCAAACATCATATACTCAGTTTGTTCATTGCTCACTAGGTACCAAGTTTTTCCCCCAAGTGATGCAGTTCTTATGGAAATAAAAGATAATTGTTTCAACAGGGCCAGTCGGTTTTTAACTCTGCCATCCCTAAGTGTTTTTGAAATACACAGTTCAAAAAAATTAGGGGAACATGTTTCTGAACGTATGCCATGCTCCACAAAACAATATTTCACACCCAGGTTTATTACCAATTAAACCTTTATTCTTTATCGTTGAAGTATATAAAAGAACATCGATGGATTCGCGTTCATTTTCAGAAAACAAATGGAAATGTCCAAATAGGGGCAAAAATTAAGTGATAATAGTCCTCCAAGGTGGATTTTTATCATAGTTGGAGAGCTTCAATATGGTGCATGTCCTCCACAAGCATTTATCACAGCTTGGCACCTACGTGGCATGCTGCATATAAGTCGATAGAGGTCACGTTGCAGTATCAGGTCCCATTCTTCAAAGAGAGCCTGTTCAAGGTCTTGGAGAGTCTGTGGTGGAACAGGACACCTACAAACACTTCTGTCAAACCTATCTCACACATGCTCAATGGGATTAAGGTCGGGACTCACTGCTGGCCATTCCATCTCTTGAATGTCCAGTTCTCGCAAGGCAGCTCTGGTGATGCACGCTATATGAGTCCTGGCATTGTCATGCATGAGTACAAATTCAGGGCCAACACCGTATGCAGCAACCAACACATGCTGTAGCAGTATCTGCTCGATGTACCCTGCAGCAGTAAGATTACCACGGATGATGACAAGATCCGTATGGCCATCAATATTGATGCCACCACACACCATCACACAACCTTGTCCGAATTGGTCGCCTTCCTGGACAACATTTGGCATGTACTGCTCACCACCATCTCCATACACGTTGACGTCCCTCACGCTGTGTCAGGGGAAATCTGGACTCGTCTGTTAACAACACAGGTCTCCAAAGGCGAATTTGCCAGTTGATGTGGGTACAGGCAAACAGAAAGCGAGCTGTGCGAAGTTGCTGCGCTAAACGGGGCACTCGAACAGGATGTCTGGAATGTAAGGACAGTTCTCTAAATCTGTTCCTTACTGTCTAGTCAGATACCATGACTCCAGTGACCCTCCTGAGGTCTTGTTGCAGTTCTCTGACAGTAGCTGAAAGATGCCACAATGCACAGATGGTCAGATGTCGGTCATCCTGTGGGGTTATCATGCACCCATGACCTTGTTAAACCCTCCTTGTGAACTGGCCTGTTTCAATGTAGCAATTCCACAAGCGTTGAATAACTGATGGAGAGACACTGAGATCCACAGCAACATGCCAAAAGTCCATCCTTCTAGGATCAAAGTGACGGCTCTTGTGACTTGAACCTCGTTAAGATGTCTCATGGGATGTGTTCGTTGATGTAAAACATGCTCAAAAGACCGCAGTAGTCTGTGTACCTCACAATGACATATGGACGCACTGCTATTCACTTTGTTTTGAGGGGTCACCTGACAGTTTAATGCATGGCTACGCCTCCAGATGGAGTATAACTTCGATTTGACATACCCTGAGTAGCTAAGGTCTCAAGGTATGCTGTACGACCATTGGAACCCCATCTACCAAATTAACGTTCACATACCAGACGTTACAACACATGTTTCCCTAATTTTTTTGAACTGTGTATTTCACAGCAACCAAAGAGTATGTGACAGCAAATAAAGCAGCAGGGGAAGTTGGGAAGAACAGCAGACTTTTTTCCTGCCTGTGCTTGAAAGAGTAATTTCTGGTCAGTGGGGAATGAGTTAAGAAAGACTAACTTTTACCTTCAATTTCACACTCTATATGAAAGCATCAGTGAAAGACGAATATAAATAATTAAGCGAATGCCTGCACTATACCCTTGCAACATTAGCATTCTAGTGATATTACATTGCATCACAAGTGTGACATTTGGCACGAAAAAGTTTTCTGGTTGAATGTTAATTCCATGGACACTCTGCAGTGTTGATTCTACACAGGCTATTCAAGATGTCTGAGGTTCACTACTTAGGTACAACTACTCATATTTCAGTTCTTTGATCTGTTAAAAAGTTATTATGTATGGTGTCATGGCTGAATACAACTGAAGCAGAATATGAATTATAGCTCATTCTACATTAAGAAAACAGCACTTCTCTTGTGGACCTACAATGAGTGAACACACCGCCTCTGAGACACCCATAATTTCTCATGATTAAGGGATATTATACTGTACTTTGCAATTTATTATGAAAGACAGATAAAAAGGATTAGGCATTTTTGCCCGTGAGTTATCAAAATAACTACATAACATTTATTTTTCCATAAATATATTCATAGAGAGGAAACACGATGGCAGGAACAGCCATCGCTTTATTGCCTTCCTTCAGTTTCCTTCTTCTGTGTTGCTCTGTACGTCCCCCGTGTAAGTCCTTCACTCTGTGAAAGGCCGGCAGCTCACTTCTGTAGTGAAGTCATCTACAGTATTTATTTGCTGCGCGTGTGTTTTTAGGTTTTAAATCAGTGCATACTTGTCTTGTATTGAGTGAGATTTGGTTGTATATTTCATAGTATTTGTGGGTGTTCTATTACTTTTGTACTGTACAGAAGTTGTTACTGAAGATTTTGGTCATGGTATAACTTGTACTGATAAAAAAAATTGCCATGTGTTTGATTTGTGCTTGGTTTTGTTATTTAGCTGTTCATTCTTAAGCGCATTTTAATTTTACCATATTTTTACAACCACATTTAATTTTACTATTGTTGTTTGAGCGGTACAACAGCACAGTAGTACCCCGCATTGCCTGGGGAATTTATTAAATGCAATTAAATACATCCCTTACCCTTCGTGCCCATAAAAAATATGATTTTTCTATTTTCTGCCCCAGTTTTCCTTACACTTCAATGCTGAGGATTCTTTTATGTGCCTTAGTGTACCTCTGATTCCGTTTAAACCAAAAATAGCCACTGTAAACCTCCCATCCCTTCAGTTCATAAAAGTAATTTGTAGCTTTGTTTCTCCCACTTTTTATCTTGAACTTTAATACTGAATTTCACAAATTTATGCGCTGCCGTTTTCCCGTGATGGTGCTGAGCAGAGCCATTCAATATGGCAATGCTGTTGTCATAAGAGCAATAATGTTTTCTTAACATGGAATGAACTATAGTAATAATGGAGACAAAGATGCTGAGGTGGACAGCTGGTATCACTAAACTGGATTGCATCTCCAATTAAAACTTTAGGTAAAGGTCTGACATTATCTGAGATAAAACATGTGAGAGCAATTTACAATGATTTGTATATATGCTAAGGGCCAGAGGCATAGCCAGGAAGGGGTAGGGTAGGGGGTTACTGGGGGTTAGACCACCTCCCACCCCCAAGGAATTTTTTACAAATGAAAATACATCAGTTTTCAGAGGAAGTTGGATTTTAGACCGTAATCTGAACATACCCCCCCCCCCCATGGCACTACAGCCCTTGAAGGGCCTTGGCCTACCAAGCGACCGCTGCTCAGCCCGAAGGCCTGCAGATTACGAGGCGTCATGTTGTCAACACAATGAATCCTCTCGACCGTTATTCTTGGCTTTCTAGACTGGGGCCGCTATCTCACCGTCAGATAGCTCCTCAATTCTAATCACGTAGGCTGAGTGGACCTCGAACCAGCCCTCAGGTCCAGGTAAAAATCCCTGACCTGGCCAGGAATCGAACCCGGGGCCTCCGGGTAAGAAGCAGGCATGCTACCCCTACATCACGGGGCCGGCTCTGAACATACCATTTGCTGCAAAACATTTCACCTTGATCATATTGTTTCTTTTCTGTATTTTAATGTAAGATTTTGTAGTGAACCGGTACTGCAATCTCGGTATCAACATAATTTACTTGTATCAGTGTCCTTATAATGACACTCACGCATGCGAGCACCACATGCACAAGCACTTTCATTATGTTCTATGCCTGACTCGTTGGCTGAATGGTCAGCGTACTGGCCTTCAATTCGGAAGGTCCCAGGTTCGATTCCCGGCCGGATCGGGGATTTTAACCTTTATTGGTTAATTCCAATGGCTTGGGAGTTGAGTGTTTGTGCTGTCCCCAACATCCTTGCAACTCACACACCACACATAACACTATCCTCCACCACATTAACACGCAGTTACCCACACATGGCAGTTGCCGCCCACACTCATCGGAGGGTCTTCCTTACAAGGGCTGCACCTGGCTAGAAATAGCCACACGAAATTATTATGTTCTATCATCATTTTATAATGATAACCCCTCCCAACAGTCGATCCTGGCTATGCTACTGCTAGGGCAGAAGCAGATAGTATCGTGAAGATGGGTTACACTTTAGTTGTCGTCAGGAGACCAAAGGGATAATGTAAATTCAAATGGGCTAATAATCTCCCCCCTGTGGAAGGGGGCAATAGAATACATCCACATTATTTCCTGTCTGTAGTAAGAGGCAATTAAAAGAGGACCCCAGGGCCGCTCAATTTTGGAGCGTGGGTTGGTGACCACAAGGCCCCTAGCTGATTCTGGCATTGCTTCAGTTTGTGCCAGACTCTTAACTGTCATCACTCCTATCCAACCTCCCTTGGTCAACTCCTTTTCTCTTCCAACCCTAATGGTATTAGATATGCGAGGCTTAGGTAGTTTTCACACACATCATCGTCCTTCCCTTTCTTTTGCTGATTACCTGATACTCAGAAGTACCGAACAAGTTGGCAGTGCGGTTAGGATCGCGCAGCTGTGAGCTTGCATTTGGGAGACAGTGGGTTTGTTTCTTGGTTCAATACCTCAGGTGTTTTTTATTTATTGAAAAATGTCCACACCAAATGTAGTTGTAAGGGATTAAGTGAAACTCTGCACTGACTCACATAAGCACTCGAAGTGGTAGAAAAATGCAAACTGCTCATCTATTTGACCGGATAACAATGATTAAGGAAAGGATTGTAATTTTTAGGTATAAATAAAGAATATAATCTCGTACTTTATTATATTTTATTTACCTAAAATTTGTAGCTCACCTGGGATGTGTTCAGCATTGAGTTGCTTGCCCGAAGGGCTAGAATTGTGGATTTTTGCCAAATATACTTGGTTGACTTTTAGAATGCCAGACAACAATATATTGTCGTTTGAACAGCGTGCCTTACTATCTGCATTTAGCATGATTATGAACATCAGATGGCAATATCTTACATTCTGTTTCTATAGAATAAAGAACGCAATTTGTAATTTTATCACTATATGGCTCATTTGTTCATTTATTTACACACATTGGATTTCTGAATTTCATGTGTTTTTTTGGTCATGTGACAATTGGCACTTACATAATTGTAGTTTCCCACTGAGCTACCGAACAGATACTTTTCAAATTTTCTATGTTTATACACTTGGATGACTGCATTGCACAGGGATCCTGTAATTTTAGTTTTGAATTATTTTTATTACTATTGTTGCATGCATGGCCTCTTACGTCCGCCATGCCAAACTTCAGCGTGGGCAGGGCTAGTGTACACCACCATTTGACCCGTCCACTCCTTCAAGCCTCACCAGTCACGTTCGGGCTTAGGCACTAGGCCAGCTCTCTCTCTTTTACACCCATCGTGACGCCGCATCAGGACTATAGAAATTACGCCATGGATTGAGAGCCTTCCATTCTGGAGATTTCCATGGGGTTCGAACGTTGGCTCCTTCTATATAAGGCAAGAGCACCTGCAGAGGAGTGAGTTAGCGAGTAGCTCAGTTGGAGCTCTGTCAAGAGTTGGAGTACAGTTAGTTGGTTTAGCGAGTTCAATGTGTGGACTCAGTGAGTCAATAAAGAGTGCAGTCAGTGTGTTAGTTATAGCCTGGCCTTAGGTGTCAGTCTATATGGGTATCTGTCTGTTGAAGCCGAAGACACATTTCTGCTTGCCTTATGTCATGTGTGTGTGTCTCTTACGGCTGCCTGCTGCAGAAGGACGTTGGATGTTCTGGAGGAGCGCGAAAGGAACACTGGGTGCTGATGTGTGTAGACTGTGAACGGAGTTCTACAGAGTGAGTGGACAGCAGATATACCATCCCGAACTGCGAGACTGATGTGTGTAGGATGTGGACTGTGGACCGTGACAGTGCTAACTAAGTAACTGTGTGACTGAACGAAACTGTACTGTTAGTAATCATAGTCTGTGTGAATTAGTACAAGTGAGAAGCTAAGAGAGAGCAAACTATGTCATTGTGTGTTATGAGTCATAGTTGTGTGCTCGGTAATCCTGTGTGTAAATGTGTAGTTTTAGTGCTTAGTTAATAAATCTTAGGAACAGGTTCTGGCTTAATTTATCTACCCAGCCAACAAGTTACACTATGTTAGAAATTTGATTTTTTGCTTGTTTAGTAAGTGTTCAGAATATTTTTTAAAATATGTTTTGAAACTTAACGGTATTGTAATCATTGTCAATAGATAGTACATACCACTCTCAACATTTCCTGCAAGTTAAAGTAAGAAATATTCAAAATTGTAAATTATGTGGCACTTTTAATAGGGTCTTGCAAAATGCTACTAATCAGGCTAGGATTCTTGGCCCATTCTCAGCTTTACCATAACTTACCCAGTATTTGATAGGGAATCCTTGCGAGTTATCTTCACCCCAACCAATGATTCTGACAGAATGATATCCAGTTCTGTGGTTGGAACCAAGTTTCGATTGTTGATAAACTCCACCACGATAAACAAAGAAGTCGTGGAAAACCCTCATTGTAGCTGAAACAAACAATTATCACATGAAATTATGGTATCTTTCTTGATCAGTCACAAGGGAACATATTGAGATTATCTTTCATCTATTAACTTTTACATGTAATGAACTGTCGAGAGACATCTCAAGGTCCATTGATCTCCAAGATTTAACTTATGAGTACATACTAGTATTGAATGCAATCACAAGTTTTTATCAATCAATCAATCAATCAATCAATCAATCAATCAATCAATCAATCAATCAATCAATCAATCAATCAATCAATCAATCAATCAATCAATCAATCAATCATTAATGATACATTTTTTGTATAAATGTAGTTAGGTGCTCTTTGAAATTATCCCTGAAAGAAATCATGAGAACCTAATATTCCTTTCCAATACTTTAAATAGTACATATCAAACTTTTCTGTTAAAGTAGATACACAACAACCTCATTTATCTGGATTAAGTGGGACCAGAACTGATCTGGAAAATAAAAAATCCAGATAATCTGGAAGAACTAAAAAACAAATACAGCTTATATAATCTATTAACATAAGTTGTACAGTAATACCTTTTTTCATTTGTACAAAAAAGACCACTTTTCTTACATTTATGACTGTGTTTTATGCACTAAAATAATGTATGAGTTTTTTCCTGTTGTATAGCGTTTGCACGTAACACAATCACAAAGACATTTTATTAACATCAGTTCTGCCGGTGTGGTTTCAGTCTGGGATTCTAAATAGGCCATCAGTTTGTCCAGCTGCATTGTTGCCTCTCCATGAGTCATTGTTTCTTCTGATGGAGCGCCGCTTTAATTTTCAAATTCTCCATTAGTGAATTAATAGTGCTTTTCATTCAGAAGAGCGTGGGTTCGAATTCCATCTTGGCCGTCCTGGGAATGGTTTTCTACGGTTTCCCATTCTCAATTTCAGGCGAATGCCAGGACGATACTTTTGATAGACCATGGGCAAATTACTTACAATTCCTGTCCTTAACTATCCTTGGCAGAAAAGACAGTCAAGAAGAGTCGACCCCGTAAAAGAAATACCGTACAAATAAAAATAAATTTTTATTATTTTCAATCTGGATAAACCGGAGATCCAGATTAATGAGAGCCTGATAAAAGAGGTTCTTGTGTACTATTTATATAGCAGTTGAGACGTTCATGCCCGGCTTTATGAATCATTTAATTACAACAAACAATGTTTTATTATAAACCACCTATTCAATACATTATGAATCATGTCTCTTTTCTTTAGGCTTGTAGGCCGTGGTCATGCGGCATATGATGATCCCAGCGGTTTACTGAAGACTTGTACTTCGCAGTCATCAAAGTCCATTGAAACACTTGAAAATGCCAAACGCAGTCTTCGGTGAAACATTGGGACCGTCGTATGCTCCTGGACCACAGCTTGCAAGCCCGAAAAATAGATATGATTTAGGTGCTATTTACATTGATATGACCAAAAAGGATTAATCTCTTACCTTGAACAGGTCCAGATTCCATGATTTCGTGCATGATGTCATGCTCAGAACCAAGACGGTATGCTGGACCCATGCGGTAAGTTTCAGTACGGGCAGGTAAAAGTGGGTTTTGTGGCGCTGAACACCTTGCAGTCAGCAGATTGGTCCTTTTTGGTAGCCGACACTTAGTTACTTTGCCACTTCCTGCTGTGTAAGGGTAGCAATCTTCATCAACCACACTAAAACAAAATTTTGTAAATATTTATCTTCTATATAGCTAGAGGCTCAATCAAATTAATACCATATAAGAAAGAAATGAAAATGAGAGATGAATGCACAGGTAAGGTATAGAAAAGGAAGATAGGAAATCTTTGGGACCCAATGGATGTGGCAGTGATAACCTAAAAGAAATTGAAGACCAGAGATGGAAAAGGGTGAAAGGGCCAAAATATGAAAAATGTGATTTTTTGTAATAAGGGAATGTATTAGCCACGGTGCATATGGTGGTAACTTGTGCATGTGCCTGAGTTTAGTTTGTAGGAAGTTCAACAGGTAGAGCACAGTCCAATGTGCCCAGCTGAGTTTGATGGGGAAGGGTGAATGTGCCAGCTTCTCGTGCTGCAATTCTTCTGAGCTGCCCATTGTGTCAGTGTGTTATCACTCATGTATTTTAAAATTTCTGAGCCATTTAATTAAAGAAATGAAATTTATAGAGGCTAAGTATTGTTATGAAATTATATAAAATGTATTGGATGTAGTATATACATGTACTTTAAAGGCCATAGGTAATCATTCATTCCTGGTCTCCTTTGGTAGAGAAGGTTGAAAGTGCCATTGTGCTCAGGAACTTTATTATTGGTGTCTACTCGAAAATATGTTTCTGGCACTTTCACCCTCTTCCATGTTTGGTCTTCAAGTGTAGGAAATACATGGTTCAGGAAGCAAAATAGTCAGAAGATTACCAGGTATGGAGGAA
This sequence comes from Anabrus simplex, assembly GCF_040414725.1. NCBI lineage: Eukaryota > Metazoa > Arthropoda > Insecta > Orthoptera > Tettigoniidae > Anabrus > Anabrus simplex. Next base: position 464,601,235 of record NC_090267.1, read on the forward strand.
GTTAGAACTGAAATCATCATTGACTACATATTGATGAACATGACAAATCAAAAAGAACTTGTCAATGCTACTGACATTCTGGAAGAAATTTTGGGTCAACAGTACAGAAAGAGTTTGTGGTAGAACATTAGAAATGGTAAGACAAAGACTCGACCATGGTGGAAAGGGAAAGTGAGAGAATGAGTTTAAGGAATCCCTTTATATTCTCATTTCCTTGAAGTCCAGTAACACATTAATTACTTTATTGCACAAAAACTACAAACAACTTTCATATGTACATCATAATAAAGAGGAACTTAAGTGATGCGTAATGCTTTCACTCAAGACTCTTAAGACCGATTCTCCTATGCTGCAATCTATGCAACGTCCCAGTAACTACGAGTGTAAGTTGATAGTATATCATAAGCATTTGTTATGTGAAATAACATTCTCATATGGAAACTTGTATGCTGATAAATTTTGTCAAAACCCTGGAAAAGTACAGCATGTTCAACTATGAATCCCTGAATACCATTAACTAAAGTGAAAACAGAATATCAGTATCTTAAACAGTTCACAAGTTATTTGAGATGGACGTCTTATACCTGAATAACCCTGCATAATTAATAACTGTAGTAGTAGGATACCTCGCCATAAATTGTTATCGACAGGGTAGACTCTCATGAAGAAGTGTTGGCTACTGAATGCATGATTCGAAGCAGTGTATCGATTCATTCAAGTGTCCGAGCGAATCGATTCACAGGAACGGCGAGCTCACGGCACACGATTCAGCTTACTCCCAGCGGACAGTGCTGAGTGGCGCACTCACGGCTCACTAGCGGGACACTGGACATTGGTGGGGAGCTGAGCTTCCGCTGCAGCCAGACAGTGAATCATGGTATACCGAAAGAATCATGCGGAATCATGGCTCAGTGAGACACAAGATACACACGGCTCCTTTTCGGCACACTGGACGCTGGCAGAGAGCCGAGCTTCCGCTGCAGCGAGACATACAGTGAGCCATGGCACACCCAAAAGAATCGTACGCAGTCACTGATCAATGAGACACAACACACACATGGTTCATTATTGGTACACTGGACATTATATGCTTACAATATTGTGATTTTTTATTCCACCATTTCAATACAATTCAATCCAAAATCTTGAGGAGTTGATTTGTTTCTTTCATAATATTTGAATGATGGTGCGTCCCTTTGACTGCTACTACAAAACCTTGTGGACTTTGTTACATTACGGTGACTGTTATCTATTGTGGTTCTACTCCTTGTGTATGGAAAAACAAATCAACTCCTCAAGATTTTGGATTGACGTCCTTTTTGACTAAAACCCTCATAAATACAAACTACTACCAATGGAAAATCTGATCGTAAAAACAAGACTAGTTCGATGAAGCTAACTAATTCAACATTTTACTGTTCAAAACTATTAAATTACAGTAGCAAGCCTCAAAATTAAAACTTGAAGCTGAATTCCAATTCCAGACACCAATAAGTTTTAACTATAATTACGACTCAAATTTTAACATAGAAGTCAAATTACAATTGTTTTTAATAAACTAGAACTTTGAGAAAACAATTTTAGCCAAATTTTCAACATTTGAAGATACTGTGTTTTGGACGTCAATATCTTTAGAATTAACGGTTATTCCAATTTTAGTATAGTCATTCATATCGTTAAACTATTAATGTGTTCATAAATTCCTATGTTTATATATTTTATTGCTTAATTTTAGAATTATAATTAAGCACAAATTTGTCAAAGCAAATCAAATATGACAAGTTTAAACCTTGAGATGATTATATAGGTTGAGGATGCTTGAAATTCAAGCGAAACATGTCCCTATAAAATAGTGTTGTAGCATTATGATCTAACAACATAAAACCAGTTGTATTAAAAAGGTGGAATAAAAAATCACAATATTGTAAGCATATTATAGCAAATTCAATACGGATCTAATCATGAGATTAGTTACATGTAACACTGGACATTGGCGGGGAGCCGAACTTCCTCTGAAGCAATACATACAGAGTCATGGTACACTGAAAGAATCGTATGCTATAATGGACTCTCAAGCTCAGCTCATTTCAAAATAATACCCACTTGCATTCACTGTCCTCTTCTTACAGGGAGGTTTAAATAATAGATGGATTCATTTGTAGTGTTAAAAAGGTAGTCCAAACGTAATTCTAAAGTAGCTAGTTATTCCAATTTTAGTATAGTCATTCATATTATTAAACTATTAATGTGTTCATAAATTCCTATGTTTATATATTTTATTGCTTAATTTTAGAACTATAATTAAGCACAAATTTGTCAAAGCAAATCAAATATGACAGGTCTTAACCTTGAGATGATTATATAGGTTGAGGATGCTATTAGTAGTAGTATTAGTTTAATAAATCTTAGTATTATAACTTAGTTGACATTTGACAATTAATTAAACTCAACTTTAGCCTGCCCTATGACTATGAGGCATGCTCATGACCACTCAGAAGTACCTGTTTTATATTGGGAAGAACGGTTCAGTATTTTCTCAGTTCGTATATCACATCGTTGCACAAGACTTCAATCACATCTGGACAGTAAGTGAGCTGACTGATGCAATAACTTAACCAACAGTATGTTGAATCAGAAAACCAATGGGCTACTGTATATTTTGGGTAGCCTATACAAAATATGACGATTTTAAAAAATCGTCTGCTGATAGAAAAATACATATTTTTAAAAATGACTGAGCAAGTTGGACGTGTGGTTAGTATCGCGTACCTATGTGCTTACATTCAGGGGATGGTGGGTCCGAATCCCACCGTTGGCAGCCGTTAAGATGGTTTTCCGTAGTTTCCCCATTTTCACACCAGGAAATGCTGGGACTGTACCTTAATTAAGGCCATGGCTGCTACCTTCCTAATCCCAGACCTTTCCCATCCTGCATCACTGGAAACCTTCAATGTATTAGAGTGACTACCATTTTTTTCTAAGAAAGGAGTTCATAGTATGAAGACCAGATGGCAGCAGCAAGCACTGAATGCTGTTGCTGCTGTCTTACCAGCACATACTACACAGATGCAGTAGGAGTGGCGACTCTAATGTGCCATGAATCGGATCACTGTATCGATTCAGTAATGTGAACGGAATCAAATTAATCGATTCAGTAAAATGATTCGAATGCCCCACCACTATTGTGAAGCAGACCGGGCCGGAGGTGTTCTCTGTGACGATTCCCCTTCAGTGATATTATGTGTTGTTAAGTGCTGAATCACCCCAGAAGTATTTCTGCTGACGTATTTTACTACTTTTGAACAAATAACACAGCTGTCATAGGGAAACACAAAAACCGATGTGGCATCTCTTCAAAATAATCCCATGTCCATGACTTATGCTGGATTTCAGACATAGTTTTGAAGTTCTTGTGTACATTTAGAAACAATTACACATTGCACCATCATATACTGAAGTACCTAATTATGACGCAAATACTTTGTATTCTATAACATTGTAAGGAATTATTTCCTTCATCACCACAATGTTGGTAAATACAACATCACAAGCAGTGGTCAAATGGATATTGAATGTGGGGTCTGATAAATTATGAATGATAACAATGTACACCTACAGTAGCAGTCATTTCCTGGAGGCTACTTAGCCTACACATTTGTGTACTTATCGCTTCATACAATGCCAGAATGCGTATCCTTTATAATTATGTTATATTGCATCAAAATAGACCTCCATAGAAATGAAAGAAATGAATGCCCTAGTTGCTTCTTGACATGTTTGTACGGAATGGAGAAGGCTCACATACTCGGCACAAACAATATTCAGCTCCAGCTACCTACTGGCCTACAACATGCTTCTTGCCGCACAATGCGGGGCAACACTCTCAAGATCTCTTGAAATTTCTCTCAAGAAACAGTGCCTGCGCTAGTCTCGAGGAATCTCAAGACTCCATCTCAGACTGCCCTTCACTACGGAACTCCGCTCATGTGAAGACCTAAATGCACATGTGGGAAATGAAATGAAATGGCGTATGGTTTTAGTGTTTGGATGTGTCCAAGGACTTCTGCTCACCAGGTGCAGGTCTTTTGATTTGACGCCCGTAAGCGGCCTGCATGTCGTGACGAGGATGAAATGATGACGAAGACAACACATACACCCAGTCCCCATGCCAGGGGAATTAACGAATTATAGTTAAAATTCCCACCCCTGCCAAGAATCGAACCCGGGACCCCTGTGACCAAAGGCCAGCACGCTAACCATTTAGCCATGGAGCCGGACATGTTGAAAATGAAAGACAAGGAAAGGAAGAATTGGACCATATGGATAAGGGAAAAGGAATGGAGGAGAGAAACTTGTTCAGTTTTATGAGAGGAATGGAATGATGGTGGGCAACACATAGTTCTGGAAGAAAAACAACTGAAAAATTATGAGATATGGCTGGGTTGACAGTAGAATAAAATCAGTAATTGATTACTTTCTGGAGGAAAGGACAAACCACAGACAGTTGATGGATGTAACAGCTCTACCAGGAGAAGCATTCGATGGAGATCATAGAGTTGTGATAGCAAAATTGAGAGTGGGGAAAATGGAAAAATTAAAGGAGATAAGAGAAAAATAAACATGTGTAAATTAGAAGAAAGAATATACAGGAAGAATTTCTGGAGAGACTGAAACAAGATTCCATTTACTGAAGTAGGTAATGTGGAAGATAAATGGTCCAGCTTCAATATGGTATTTGTAAGTGGGGCAGAAAGTGCTTGTGGTAGAACATAGACAAGAGTGGAAGGAAAGGAGACATCATGCTGGAATTAGAAGGTAACAGAAGCAGTGAAAGAAAAGAAGAAAGCATGACAATAATGGAACAGAGATAACAAAGAAAGAAAGAAAGCAAAAGGAAGTATCTTGATAATAAAACAAAATATAACAAATTGGTAAGAGAAGAAAAACCAAGCTCGGTAGCTGCAGTCGCTTAAGTGCTGCCAGTATCCAGTATTCGGGAGATGGTGGGTTCGAATCCCACTGTTAGCAGCCCTGAAGATAGTTTTCTGTGGTTTCCCATTTTTACACCAGGCTGTACCTCAATTAAGGCCTTGGCTGCTTCCTTCCAACTTCTAGGCCTTTCCTATACCATCGTCGCTATAAGACCTATCTGTGTTTGTGCAATGTAAAGCCGCTAAAAAAAAAAAAAAGGGAAGAAAAGTTGGGAAGAATTTACACAAAAGATGGAAACAGATGGAGCTGGCAGTAAAATAATGCTGTATGGAATTATGCAAAGTAATAGGAAAGAAATAATTTATACAAAGCTGATGAAAGAGGAAGATGATTGCACATCCAGAATAAATAAAGAGAAGATGGAAGGAATGTTTTGAAAAACTGGTGAATGTGAGAAATTGTACAGAAGAGACAGTAGTAACACAGTGTGATGACTCAACAGTAGGGATGATGATATAACCATGTTAGAGGTGGAATTAACACAATCCTTCGCCGTCCGACTGTTTGCAACACCGAAAGCAGCCACGGGGGTTTATTGCTTCTTAAAAATTGTGGACTAGCCAGATGGACGAACGTAAACCAGTGAGGTCTCACCTCAGGACATGCCCATCGGTAGCACTGCACAATAGGAGAATCGTCAGCAGCTTAGCCCTGATCTGTGTCTACCAAGTCTTGCTTATTTATGCCTCTCCGGGGTCTGAAGCAAATCACACCATGTACCCCTACAAGCCATATTCTCCTGCTACTACCACAGCTGCCACCTGCACCACCACTTCCACCTCCAGCTTCCGATAATTCGCCGTGGACACCGCTGCCGTAGCCTTCCACACGACTCTCCTGTCCAGCTATGCAACTCCAAATGACGATGCACGCTTTCTGCCAGCAAATCCAGCTACGCATCCGGACAACCCGCAAACTCAGTACCAGAGGATGACGCATCAACCGGCCCCCGAGGGAGCGTGTGCTCAGCATTACCTGGCAGTGGACTCGGCACCTGCACCGCAGACGCCTACAGCAGCTGCTACATCTCTTCCAATGGACACCACCATACAGCATATATCCCCATCTACTACCACCACTCCACCCACCTCCCCTCAACTCGAATATTCCTCCATGTCTGGCACTAGACGACCCATCAACCATCTCCGATTTCTCCAGCAAACCGCTTCCAGCACACATGCATTTCTCCTCCTTAATCCTTCTCCAGAATTTCGGACACCTCAAGCCATCTTCTGCACGCTTCTTCGCTATAACATGCGCCGAGAGGACATCGCTGATATCAGGAAGACTTCAAAAGGAATCATCATTCAAATCAACGGGGAAATAGCAGCACACCAACTCGCCACCACGATAGGATCAACTCCGTTTGGATCAACTATCCCTCTTCAACCCCTCTCACTACCTCCCACTCCACCACCACCTCCACCATCACGTTATAATCTCCTAAGTTGCATCATCCGTGGTGTGGATCCTTCCCTTACAGAAGAGACGATTCTCGCCGAGCTCCGTGTGGAGGAAGTGCCTGCTCGGAAGTCCTTCCGCATCTGGAATGCGGAGGGTCCAACCTTCCTGGTGCGGATTCTTCTGCCAACACCGGCCAATGTGGACAGATTGCTTGCCAGTGGTGTATCAATACATCGCCACCATCACAAAGTCGAACCTTCTCGTGCTCCACCTCCACAGTCAATCAGATGTGAAAGATGCCTCCTCTATAACAATCACACAACGGCCCAGTGCAAAGCAAATCATCCAATCTGTGGTCATTGCACTCAGCATCATGTCACCACCAAGTGCCCCAACACCCTACACCCCGGCCACTGTAACACTTGCGGGGGCAGCCATCCAGTCTATTCTTGCCGCTGTCGAGGACGTCCGACACCTCCCTCAAATCACCCAGAAATCATAACCCCGATTCGCACTATTGACCCACCAACCACGCCCACCCATTCACTTTTTCCCCACCCTACAATTGAAGATCTTGTCAGATTTATTACAATCTCCTTGCTAAATATCCATCCATACAATAGACACCTGGTTCTCACATACCTTCAGGCTGCAGCTAATCAGACCCTCAATCTCCATTTTTTCACTACCCATTCAGGCTTAAATACTCATTTTAATTTCACACCCTTAGAAACTCTCATATAAACCCCCTCAACCTCCTCTCAGCATCAAGAAATGGACAATAGCATCACATCTTAATGACGCATTGTAATGCACAAGATCCAGAATCACTTCAGAACGGCATGCTATTAGAACCACCGAATTCTTGTATTGCAAATGTCCTTGTTCTTAGATGTATTTATAGCACAATATTTTGTATAGCATCAGGCAAAAAAGAAAAAAAATTATAAAAAATAATCAAAAATAATTTAAAAACACCCCTTATACTCTTTAAAATTATCTAATAATGAAAATATTGTTTATGTTTATAAATTCTTCTCTGTAATTTTTGGAAATGCACATTCAATAAAGCTCAGTAAAGAGGCCTAACCCCCTACCATCTCCTCTATTTCTCACATCCTCCTGACCTCCCTCATCCATCAAACCTCCCCAACCCGCCCGCAGCTCTTGGCCAGAGTGAGGGCGTCACCCTCTAGGTGGCCCGCCCCACCCCTTCAGGGTGGGGAATGAAAACAAGTAAAGTAAGTAAGAATTAACAGTCCATAAAATGAAAATGGGGGCACCAGGGATGGATGTATGTATGTTTGTTGGGTATTCAGCCCGAAGGCTGGTTTGATCCTCCACAGCTCCACCAACAGCTGTCATAGATAGTCTTGGTGTCACTGAAGAGGCATAGATGAAATTAATTAATACTGAATTTCACAAATTTATGCGCCGCCGTTTTCCCGTGATGGTGCTGAGCAGAACCATTCAATATAGCAACCCTGTTGTCATAAGAGCAATACTGTTTTCTTAACATGGAATGAACTATAGTAATAATGGAGACAAAGATGCTGAGGTGGACAGCTGGTATCACTAAATCAGATTGTATCTCCAATGAAAACTTTAGGTAAAGGTCTGACGTTGCACTGATCTGAGATAAAATTTGTAAGAGCAATCTACAATGATTTGTATATATGCTAAGGGCCAGGGGCATAGCCAGGGGGTGGGGCAGGGGGTTACTGGGGGTTTAGACCACCTGCCACCCCCATGGAATTTTTACAAATGAAAATACCGTAACAGAGATTGACTATAAACAAATTAAAGTCGATTCAAGGGATTGACTCTTTTGAACGTTCACAGAGACATACGGTAATTGAAAAACCAACAGATTTCTTGAATCTATTTTCATAGGTAGTTGGATCTTAGATTGTAATCTGTACATACCATTTGCTGTGAGCTCACATCTGGGGGATAGTGGATTTGAACCCCACTGTCAGCAGCCCTGAAGGTGGTTTTCCATGGTTTCCCATTTTCACACCACGTAAATGCTTGGACTGTACCTTAATTAAGGCCACAGCCGCTTCCTTCCCATTCCTAGGCCTTTCCTGTTCCATCATCGCCATAAGACCTACCTGTGTCAGTGCGACGTAAAGCAAATAGTGATTTGATGCACTGAACAAGAAAACTGGAAGGTATGGTGTGAAAATCAGTGCAGATAAAAACCAGACCATGGTGATATCAAGATGAGAAAGACAACGGAAATGCACTGTGAAAATTGGTCAAAGCCTTGAAATTGCTGACATTTTCAAATACCTAGGGAGTGAATTAATTCAGAATACAGGGCTGGATATGGAGATTAGAAAGAGGGTGCATCAGGGCAATGCATTCTACAGTGTGTCCCGCTCCCAGTGGGGCTGCCATTCGACATGCACATGCATGCTCTGAACGGTGTATTCATAACCTCATGCTAACTCACTGCGTAGCCACAAGGCGGTCAGTTACTCGAGTTTGTGTGTCATGGGAAACCATGAAATGATACGTTTGTTTGCAAGTGTACATGTGGCTAAATTACAGTAGAATTAATTAGATTAATTACATTATTATACTGTTGATTGCCAGTGAAATTCACGCTTGATCAAAGAGTCTTTATGTCTGGCACATGTGTAAAAACAGAGTCATGTAGGGAGGTGTGTAGGCGATTTCAGGAGATATTTCCTGGGGTTCCAGTTCCAGGTAGAGAAACTTTTATTTGTGGAGAACCTTAATATATAAAATTTACGGAAATAATCCTCACACAATAGATGAACTTGAAAACAATATAACAACAGTAATTAGTACAATTATGCAACAGGAACTTATGTATGTGACACGAAATCTTTATCTTACTACAGTATATATAAAAATGTATGTATGTATGTGTGTAAATGACACATCTCCTCCTAAACCACTGGAGCAATTTCAATCAAATTATTATTATTATTATTATTATTATTATTATTTGCTGTCTGGAGACAAACACTGTGGGGGTAAGCCATCTCTATTCCCCTTTGAATCGACAGTTTTCAGGCTTGCTGAGGTGAATAGTGACACTCCGAATTTTTCATAAGTCCAAGTTCAGTCCCCTTCATCGTGGGAGGCGAGGGGGGAGTGAGTTATAAAAATAATAAAAAAGTGTTGAATCTATACTTTTCGGTTTCGGTGAGATGAATAGTAACACTCCAAATTTTTTGAAGTCAAAGTTCAGTCCCCTTTTTGCGGTGGGGGGCAAGGGGGCAGTGAGATATTAAAATCTTACTATTATATAAAAATGGATGTATGTATGTGTGTAAATGACACATCTCCTCCTAAACCACTGGAGTAATTTCAATCAAATTTTGAACACTTATTATTTGCTATCTGGAGACGAGCACTGTGGAAGTAAGCCACCTCTAATCCCCTTAGGGTGAGTCAGGGGGCTTAGGTATAAAAATAATCGAAAATAGTCTCAAATCCACACTTTTCGTGGTCGCTGAGATTAATAGTAACACTCCGAATTTTTTAAAATCAAAGTTCAGCCCCTTTTGTGGTGGGGGCGGGGGGTGGAGTGATATATAGCAGTAATCGAAAATAGTGTCGAATACGTAGTTATCAAGGTCACCGAGGTGAATAGTAAACTCCGGATTTTTAGTATCAGGGGACAAACCACGTGGGGGTAAGACACCCCAGGAACCATTAGGGATAGGGGGGGGGGGGTCGATGGGGCTGAGATATAAAAATCAGCAAAAGTAGTGTCGAATCCATATTTTTTGGGCTTGCTGAAATGAACAGTGACACTCCGGAATTTTTTAATGTCCCAGTTCAGCCCTCTTCGGTGTGGGGGGTGATGGGGTGTGATATATAAAAATAATAGAAAATAGTGTTGAATCCATGGTTTTCGGGTCCGCTGAGATGAATAGTGACACTCCGGATTTTAGTATCAGGAGACAAACCACGTGGGGGTAATAAACCCCAGGAACCCTTGGGGGCGGGAGGCGAGGGTGCTGAGATATAAAAATCTTCTAATGTAGTGTCGAATCCATACTTTTCAGGGTTGCTGAGATGAGTAGTGACACTCCAGAATTTTTAAAAATCCAAGTTTAGCCTCCTTCGGTGTGGGGGGTGATGGGAGAATGATATATAACAGTAATTGAAAATAGTGTCGAATCCATAGTTTTCGGGGTTGCTGACATGAAGAGTGAGACTCAGGATATTTTATAAGTCCAAGTTCATCGCCCTTTGTGGTGGGGGCGAGGGGGGAGTGATATATTATTTTAATTGAAAATAGTGTCGAATACATAGTTTTCAGTGTCGCCGAGGTTAATTGTACACTCCCGATTTTTAATATCAGGAGACAAACCATGTGGGAGTAAGACACCCCAGGAACAGGGAGTAGTGTTGAATCCATACTTTTTGGGCTCGCTGAAATGAATAGTGACACTCCAGAACTTTTTAATGTCCAAGTTCAGTCCCCTTCGGGGTGGGGGTGATGGGCGAGTGATATATAAAAATAATAGAAAATAGTGTCGAATCCATATTTTTCATGGTCGCTGATATGAATAGTGACACTCCAGATTTTTAGTATCAGGAGACAATCCACATGGGGGTAATACAAACCAGGAACCTTTAGGGGTGGGGGGAAGGGGGCTGAGATATAAAAATCATCGAAGGTAGTGTCGAATCCATACTTTTCCAGGTTGCTGAGATGAATAGTGACACTCCGGTATTTTTTAAGTCCCAGTTCAGCCCCCTTTGGTGTGGGGGGTGATGGGAGAGTGATATATAAAAATAATAGAAAATAATGTCTAATACATAGTTTTCAGGGGTCGCCGAGGTGAATTGTATACTCCGGATTTTTAATATTAGGAGACAAACCCATGGGTATAAGGCACCCCAGGGACCCTTAGGAGCAGAGGGCGAGGGGATGCGATATAAAAATCATCAAAAGTAGTGTCGAATTCATACTTTTCGGGCTCGCTCTGATGAATAGTAACACTCCTGATTTTTTTAAAACTCGAAGTTTAGCCTCCTTTAGGATTGGGGGGGGGGGGTGAGATATAAAAATAATTGAAAATAGTGACAAATCCATAGTTTTCCAGGTTGCTGAGATGAATAGTAACATTCTGGATTTTTTAAAGACCAAGTTCAGCCCCCTTTGGCATAGGGGGTGAGAAAGGGTGAAAAAATAAATTGTCTAAAATGACCAAAATAATGGATGTGTGTATGTTCCAGTATGACTTACAAGTATGACTTACTACCTGGAAAATATACTGCAGGAATAAGACACCCCTAGTTCCATTAGAGAAGGGGGTGAAATATAATCCATATGAATAAATGGAAGTCAGTATGGAGCGATCTATATATACTGTCTGCATATGTATATAGAAAGGCATAAAAATGAAAACAGACGTGAATTACTGAGACACTTCCAGGCATCATAGAAACTTAAAACTTGGTACCAGACAAACTGATGCTTTCAGGATCCCTAGAAAAATCGAAAATTCTCAAAATTCTCTGAGGGGGACATGCTGGGAGTTTCAAATCTGCATAAGAATGCAGTAGGATATATTTATCCAAAACGATAACCTGTAGGTTTCATGGGCTTAAAAGTTTCCGGAAAGTCCTAATTTTAACACCCTCCCCATATCAAGGTGGCGGCACAATCTGCCAGACGAGCTAGAAAATTGAAATCTGGCAAAATTATATATAGCTTTCAGTGTGTAACCGGCGGGAAATTTACGAGATGTTTAAAATTTTTATTTTTTACCCCCAATAAATATCAAAATATGGAGGCAATTTTAATGACGGTGCAGACCTTCCTTTTGAGATATTTGGTGGCTAAACGGGAAGTCATATCACAAAGCAGATGGCATAATCTTTGTTCAATTTGGAGTGATCTACAACTTTGGTCCTATGATTTTTTGTCGTATCTCTATCCCTTGTACGTTAAATTTGGCTCTATTTTGGATTTACCTAAATTTTCCGATGGATGGACCAGATCAAGAACTTAACCAGGATGAGCTTACAGCAAGCAAGTCACCATGCCCAAAGCAGAGACTCCTGGAGGAAGATCACCAAAAGGATTGTCGCGTGATGCCACTACACCCTTACGAAGGGTTGGACTAAGAGAGAGAGAAACTTTGCAATTTGTACACATATAATTGATGGTTTGAATCACTTATAGGAAGGATAGGATCATCAAATTCTACACAAATATTGGCTGATGCAGTAGCCATTTGTGAGCCAAATTCTATGTTTGAAGCTGTCACATAAGTATCTGAAAAGTAACTGAATGTGTGAAAACCTTACACAAATTTCACCCTAGTCAACGTTTCTAAACAATCTTACCTTTAAATAGATGAAATACAAGGAAATATCAATAGGACCAGCCATTTAGATTGCTAAGTGAGGCCAGAGGCGCCTTATCATACAATCTGTTTTTCGATATGATGCACCGTTTAGCAGCAGTTATTCTGTAAATGAAGGTGAACATACATATACTTCCGTATATTGATCTATATTTATTAATTGAAGTCAATTTGTAGTGATCTAGAAGGGGTGTGTCTGCCATTGTAATTAATACTTTACAAATCAATAATGACTGTCAGCAGGAGGGCATCTGATATTGTAATCAGTACTTCACTCATCGACTTTAACTGGCAGTATGAATGGAGTCCTCCTCCAACTCCTGTGTACCATTGTAATGAATAATTCCCTTCTTGATTTGACTAGCAGAAGGCAAGGGAGCGTGTATTTTTTTTTAAACTCCTTTACCCGATTCTGTTTCTCAGTAGGCAAAGGTGGCCGCTTGCAAGGGTACTCCCCATTATAAACAAATTTAACCATCAAAATGTGACTTGCAGTAGACAAGTGGACCTGTCGTTATTATCACTACTCCGCAACTCTCACTTTACATTGGACGCAACATCTGCGGACCTCCCTATGCTGTTTCTCGGATAACGCTAAGAGACATGCAATTTAAAAAATCTTATTCACTTCCTGTACAGTAATTTACTTTGATATCCGTATACAATGTAGAATACCGTAGCGAAGCACGGGTACATATGCTAGTTTCATTATAAGATGCCAGGAATGTTTAAATGCCCAATGACACCTCTTTCAACACCGTCTGTAAAAAAGGTTAGTACTCGTGATAAAGGCTATTGGTGGTGGTGGTGATTACTGCTTTAAGAGGAAGTACAACTAGGCAACCATCCTTTACATAACACTAATCAGAGGGTAAAATGGAAGGGATCCAATATGTTGAAAAATGAAGGTATATGCCAAAGAAAGACAAGGGCCATGAGGGGCATGAAAATGAAAGACTCCGTAGCCCTCGGAAATCTAATAGTGTCGGGGCCGGTAAAGAACAAGAGTTACCAAGAGACGTCGGATAGAATAGTTGAAAGTTAGGAGCACAGCACAAGTAAGTGGAAGCAATGCCAGGACTCAGCTAAAGGCTCCAAGATCGCCAACCCACGCTCCCAAGTCGAGAGCCCCTAGAGCCCCTATTAGTTGCCCCTTACGACAGGCAGGGAATACCATGGGTGCTATTCTACCGTCTCCACCCACAGGGTGATGATAAAGGATATTGGGTGCATCAATAAGCAATAAATGTAATAATATCTGTAATAGAGTATTACAAGTAATGTCCGACTCGTTGGCTGAATGGTCAGCGTACTGGCCTTTGGTCCAGCCACATGAAATTATTATTATTATTATAGACCAAATGAAACAAGAAGTGGTAGTTCTGACATTTAGGCAACTAAAGGAAAGGAAAGTTGGAGAGCTGTTTTCAGAGAGCAACCCAGCCAAAATGGCTGATACACTAATTAAATGAATGAATATTTTAATACATATACATTACTAACCCATATTTCCTGAGGAAGAACCATGCTCTGTCGAGACTACCACCATGACAGCCTCTCTGACCACGGACATTACAAGATAAGAGATGCTGAGAAGACAATTCAATCTTCTCCATACCCTGGGACATGATGGCAAAACGGTCTGAACCCACAGCGGCTGTTGAGACAGCCCAAGATGAACCACACCATCCTTGATCCCTGATTGGATGTATGTATCCTCGCCACTCCGGCTTAGTGCGGGCATCAAAACTCCTTGGTAGGCGTGAGCGATCGTAGTGCTTGAGTATAGGCCGCATGCGCATCACCTGTAAAGAGAAAATTATTTAAGAACTGTATTTTGGAGATTGCCTCTTACCCGGAGGCCCCGGGTTCGATTCCCGGCCAGGTCAGGGATTTTTACCTGGACCTGAGGGCTGGTTCGAGGTCCACTCAGCCTACGTGATTAGAATTGAGGAGCTATCTGACGGTGAGATGGCGGCCCCGGTCTAGAAAACCAAGAATAACGGCCGAGAGGATTCGTCGTGTTGACCACACGACACCTCGTAATCTGCAGGCCTTTGGGCTGAGCAGCGGTCGCTTGGTAGGCCAAGGTCCTTCAAGGGCTGTAGTGTCATGGGGTTTGGGTTTGGTTTTTTTTATTTTTTTATTTTGGAGATTGAGATGGAAGGATACCATCCAACGCAGCATTATAGAAAGAAACCTGGACTGGGACACAGTGTTGGAGGAGGAGTGGTGGAAAGACCAAAGAAAGTGGAGAGGAACCATATTTGCCCCTACCCGGCTACAGCTGGATAAAGGGAAATGATGATTTCAGAGAAATATAACAAGAATATTTACTCATTTTCAAACTACTCTGTCTGGTAAAAAATACAGCGGATGTGCATTGTAAATGTTGTCTGGCTCCTTGGCTGAGTGGTCAGTGTTGTACTCTTTGGTTTAGAGGGCCCCAGGTTCAGTTACTGGTTGGGCTGGAGATTTTGACCTTAAATTTGTTAATTTCCTTGGTTCGGGGACTGGATGTTGGTACTGTCCCCAACATCCCTGCAATTCACACACACCACACACAACGCTATCCTTCACTACAATAACACACAGTTTCCTATACATGGCAGATACTGCGCTCCCTCTTTGGAGGGTCTGCTTTACACAGGCTGCACCAGGCTAGGAATAGCCACACAAAATTACTACTATTGGAAAGGTTGCAGCCATAAAGGTGAGAATCATGATAACAAAGATTAACTCTCCTAGTGAAATCACCCCCCCCCCCCCCCCCACACACACACGGCACTACAGCCCTTGAAAGGCCTTGGCCTACCAAGCAACCGCTGCTCAGCCTGAAGGCCTGCAGATTATGAGGTGTGATGTGGTCAGATAGCTCAGATAGCTCCTCAATTCTAATCACGTAGGCTGAATGGACCTCGAACCAGCCCTCAGGTCCAGGTAAAAATCTCTGACCTGGCTGGGAACCGAACCCAGGGCCTCCAGGCAAGAGGTAGGCAAGCTACCCCTACACCACGGGGCTGGTCTCTGCTAGTGACACACTAAATGCAAAACTTCCTGCACCACTGCATACAGAAATCAAATTAAAGGGAATATCTTACAGCAGAATAAGTTGAACAGGTTTGATGCTAACGCAAGTATTTCAAGGTGCCAAAGTGTCAATAAACTGTGTAAACCAAAAAAATAGTTAGTGGGGCAGCAAAAATTGGATTAAAATTGTTATTTGAAAAAGCAAAATTTATGTCAAATATCAAAATTACACCAGATGAAATCCATGTTGGCAACAACAAGATCTCTTGACTGAAAGAATTCAAATATTGAAGTCTTCAGAAGTTTGTTTGTTTAGAATAAGACAGCGACCACACATGTGCGTTATGTTAAGCTGAATATAAAAAACCCCCGGAGGCCCAGGATCGATTCCCGGCTCTGCCACGAAATTTGAAAAGTGGTATGAGGGCTGGAACGGGGTCCACTCAGCCTTGGAAGGTCAACTGAGTAGAGGTGGGTTCGATTCCCACCTCAGCCATCCTGGAAATGGTTTTCCGTGGTTTCCCACTTCTCCAGGTGAATGCCGGGATGGTACCTAACATAAGGCCACGGCCGCTTCCTTCCCTCTTCCTTGCCTATCCCTTCCAATCTTCCCATCCCTCCACAAGGCCCCTGTTCAGCATAGCAGGTGAGGCCGCCTGGGCAAGGTACTGGTCATTCTCCCCAGTTGTATCCCCGACCAAAAGTCTGAAGCTCCAGGACACTGCCCTTGAGGCGGTCGAGGTGGGATCCCTCGCTGTGTCCGAGGGAAAAGCCGACCCTGGAGGGTAAACAGATGATGATGATGATGAATATAAGAAAAGTTCCTACAAATTACAATTAGTTTCATAATTATATACATGAAACATTAAATTATAAACATAAAAATTTATACGGTATCAGTTTAAATAAAACTGTACAAGCAGGATAAAAGTTGTTACACTAATGTAGACCTTCCAGAATTACTGTATTTTGAAGAGATAGGAACTCTTTTACAGAATTCAAAGGATGGTTAATAAGTAACTTCTTTAGTTTTGTTTTGAGAATTGAGTATGGAATTGTCTGCCAGTCTCGCAGTCATTTCTTGAACAGTTTAAATCCATATAGTAAGAAATTAGTGAATTGATTACAGTAAATTGTAAGGAAAGGAAATCTATTGAATTGAGGATTCAGAAAATATAGACTGCTTTTCAGTTAACAAAAAAATATTTACAACAAGAAAAGTCTCTTCTGGAACTGAAAACTCTGACATTGTACAACAGTAAGTAAACCTTGAAGCTCACTACACATTTGAAACAGTTACTCTACATCATAAAATACTAAAAGGGTAAATAAAAGTGAAGGAAGGTAAAATAATTAGGAAAACTCCAGGACCAAAGACTCTAGTGTACACGCATAATAGCCAGTGGTGTATGTTGGGATCAAGATGTGGGTTACCACTAGACTTTTCGATAGCTGATTTAGTGAACGTCAACCTTAAGCATTTTGAGTTGCAGCCAATAGCCAACGGAGTAGTCTGTTGTGTTGGTCAAGGCTGTTTCAGAAGCTACTGTCTGTCCAACAAAACCTGATCAGTGGAGATGGTAGCCTAAGGTTTAGCAAATTAAAGTCTGGTTTTGTGGCTACATCAATAGAATGCTTGCCTTTGGTCTAATGGCCCTGGTTCAATTCTCAGAATTAACCCCCTCATACTCTTAATTCCCAAGGCTTGAGAATTGGGTGTTTATGACATCTTCACCTTTCATTTTTTCCTCATTATGTCACCACGAAGCCTATACAGATGCCATGCACCATTCTTCTACTTCTTCTTCTTATTTTAAAATTAAAAACGCAAATTTTACAGCATTACCAGCGGTCGTAACCATCATTCACTGGTTTGTTAGCTTCCTCTTCCTCGAGAGATCAGTGGTGGTATCTGACCCATGATCATGAGCTCTATTCCAACCAACAACAGAGAACACTAAACCTGAAAGAATGCATTTCATTTTAGCAGATCTGCCTACAAATAAAAAACTATATTACTCCTATAATGGCAGCCCTGAAGTGTCTTGCTACAAGGATGTAGAAGTAAATGGGAGTGAAATACCAGTACTCTATTATCTACATAATTAATTCAGAAGTATGATGTGAGGAAATATACATGATGAATAACACAATTGTTCATTAGCAGTGGTGTTTTGATGGAGCAAAGCCTATCACACCTATCTTCCCGGTATTGTACATATAGTAGCAAGCCATGTAAGGTGAGGAGAGGTGAGGGAAGACAGACACAATACTTGGACTGCAATATCAGTCTCCAATGCCCTGTTCTCAGAAATACGTGCAATGATTTTTCTTATTGCATTCAAGTTTTGTAAATGGAACAACGTGTCAGATGCTTACATTATAATGTGCTTTACATTTCCATCATTCTCGGTATATGCCACTGGTAATAGGATAAATACGATGAGTGGTGAGCATCAGAAGAGGGAGTTATAGTAAAGGAGACTAAGAACAAACATTAAAACACAAAAAAGTGTCAATTCCTTTCACACAGTTACATTGTTATATTTCTCTAATGACACATTAAGAATGCTATAAACAATTGGTAACTTACTGTTTTCTGTGGCTGCAGAGTTCCCAGGCGAAGAGAGATGCCCTCATCCAAACGCCTACCCCAGAATTCTGTGAAGTTGCTCGCTCTCCAACCGAGATTATATTCTCGATCATTTACACCTTGTATGATCTCGGGTTCCACAAGGCATTCATTCCTTTCACACAAGAATTCAGCTTGATCGCCAATTGCCGTGCAGTTGCTGCAATTGAAATATAGGTCTTGATATTCTCACTCATGAAATATTAGTACACATTAGACGTATTTAAAAGCATACAGAGCTTGTGGGCAATATATACCTGTATACCGGTATATCCATCTATGCGGGAACATTTTTTATGAATGAATGAATGAATGAATGAATGAATGAATGAATGAATGAATGAATCAATCAATCAATCAATCAATCAATCAATCAATCAATCAATCAATCAATCAATCAATCAATCAATCAATCAATCAATCAATCAGTTGATCAATCACTGATCTGCATTTAGGCTGTTGCTCAGGTGGTAGATTTTGTATCAAATACATAATATTGTTTATGCTCGACGATGCCAAAATATAAATATTATATGCCAGAAAACTGAATCTTTACGAGGCTCATTATAGTTCCAGTATGATACAGATTCTCTACCAATCAGAGTTCAGATTTTCATTTTGATACAGGTTCTCCACTAATCAGAGTTCAGATTTTCATTATGATACAACTGTTTGACCAATTAGGTAAGGATAGCATCGTACCTATGTTCAATGCATGAGCTTTGCATTTGTTTCCAAAACCATAACAAGCCACCAAGTGTTAACCATTACCCAACCTAACATTAAGAAGCAGGCATAAAATAAAAAATAAAAACATCATTCGTGGCCCCCTGTTAAACCCCTTTACCGAGCTCAATAGCTGCAGTCGCTTAAGTGCGGCCAGTATCCAGTAATCGGGAGATAGTGGGTTCGAGCCCCACTGTTGGCAGCCCTGAAGATGGTTTTCCGTGGTTTCCCATTTTCACACCAGGCAAATGCCAGGACTGTACCTTAATTAAGGCCACAGCCGCTTCCTTCCACTTCCTAGGCCTTTCCTATCCCATTGTCGCCATAAGACATATCTGTGTCGGTGCGATGTAAAGCAAATAGCAAAAAAAAAAGAGTTAAACCCTTCCCTTCTAAAATTATTTCTCTACGCTTAATTTCTTAATACCGTCAGCCGGGGTGACAATGGTCCCAGGGATGACTATGGTCAAAACTGAGGAAAAATGTTATTGACGCTTATTTATATATTATATATTTTTAAAATGTCAATTTTCAAATTTCCCTCCAATCTAGGCACATTATTCTTTCCAGAAAGGGAAAACTTGTGATTCTAACCTGAAGTGCATTTTTCTGATTATTATTTGTTTCAACACTTATTTTTTGACAAAAACAACAGTTGGCTAAACTGTTCATTGTTGCTCCTTGGTCATCACTTCTAAATGTCATCTGGAAGTGTTGTTTACCTTTGTTTATTCCTTCAATCAATCAATCAATCAATCAATCAATCAATCAATCAATCAATCAATCAATCAATCAATCAATCAATCAATCAATCAATCAATCAATCAATCAATCAATCAATCAATCAATCAATCAATCAATCAATCAATCAATCAATCAATCAATCAATCAATCAATCAATCAATCAATCAATCAATCAATCAATCAATCAATCAATCAATCAATCAATCAATCAATCAATCAATCAATACTGATCTGCATTTAGGGCAGTCACCCAGGTGGCAGTTTCCCTATCTGTGAAGGTATGTATGCAATTTTATCTTTATAAGAAATTTTTTTGCACCTTAAAAGTGAAAATTTATAAACAATAGTACAATTGTTTTGTTTTTTGGGGTTACTATGGTCATGAGTATCAACTCACTGTAATTGTCTTATGGGTTATATTAGATTACTCTTGTTAAATATTGTATACAATTAATATATTTATATTTTATTATTCACTTGTTTCTTTCATACTTCATGTTTGTGTCCTTTTTATTTCAGTGTTAGTGGCAAAATGGTGAGGTCTGTCCTAGAAACTGACAGTAATTCTTCAGTTGTTAGTGACATTGCTGAGTCAGTTTTAAGTTTCTTGGAAGAAATGCGCTATTCAAAGTAAAGAAACGTCCCCACAAGAAAGAAGAGATGTTTTCTTGAGCCAGGAAAAAGTGTCTCTTTGGAGGATATTGAACCTGTCCACCTCTTCAAGATCAGTTTCAAGCAGGAACAAGTGGTGAAACATCAGTGCTACCAGTCTTCAGAAAGAAGCAGAAAAGTCATACAAGAGAAGATTCATCAGACTCTGAAAATGGTGTTGAAATTTATTTAAATGGAAGTGACGAAGAAACTTGGGAAGAGATGAAAGTAAGCATGATGGCAGAAGAAGAAGAAGATAATGGTGAATGCTGTAGAAAACCAACAGCAGGAGACTATGTTCTGGTTGAGTTTAGTACCTACCCAAAAAAAAAAAAAAAAAAACGATGATGGTACTTGTCAAGAAGATGAAGTGAAAGTTACATTTCTTAGAAGATGTCATGAATATTTTGTGTGACCAAAGGAAGCATACATTTATGTTATCAAAGTGAATGAAATTCTTAAAATACTACCACCTCCAGTTGAGCAAAGGTGGGGGTAAGCTAAGCTTCTATATAAAGTTTACTGGCTTCAATTTGAAATGAGACAATTATAAATGAAAAGGGAAAATTAAACATATTTGGAAAATTTTTCTTTAATGTTTGTCATAATTGTAATTTTTAGCTTTAGACTATAGTTAAATATAAGATTTCTTACATCAATATGCTTGTAAAAACATGTTCTGTTTGATCATAGTCACCCCTTACTAATTCCTGCATATTTAGTAACAATTCTTGATTGATTTTAATAGGGCCTGTATGACCATAGTGTCCCCACCTCATGGGGTTACTGTACTATGGTCACTACATTTTCAGATGTGAGACAATTACCTGATGTTCGAAAAATTTATTTTAGTAAGGAGATGATACCCAACACATTATACTAAATCATATTTCATTTTTACATGGATATCTCATAAAATGTGCAAGATATTCACAAAAAACTGAAAAAAGTGACCATAGTAACCCCAGTTGACAGTACTCAATTTCCTGTTTCCAAAATCAAACATGTCAGACACACATATTAACATCAATGCACCTACCACACAGCAGATTCCTGCAAATTCACTTCACCAACTGTACAATAAACAATTTGTGTTTGAAATAAAGCTAGATTATGATAACCTTCTATCAAAGCTTTGAAAACATATGACATTGTCAAGGTCTCTGATCCACTCATAGAAAATCAATAACCCAGCGCATGCGCTCTGTGCTCTGTTCAGTAAACTCAACTCTCAAGCGGCATCTTGACAGAAATTTATGAATATTTAAAAAATAGTTATAATTATCTTCAAACATTACCAGTCATATGTAACTCACCTATAATGGTAGTTATGGCACTCTTTTGAAAATTATAAAACTCGCTTCGCTTGTTTTATAAACATACTCATGTCTTTATTTTTGCAATTATAGGCTTGTTGCATAATGTACTATTTGGGGCTATTAGGTCATGTTATAATTATTAAATGCTGTTGTGTTTCAATCTTCAGAGCAATTACAACACAGAATTATTGCTAAACACTTGAGTACAGTAATTTTAATAAAGAGAATGGCTATATACTGAGTAAAACTTGGCTACCCTCCATACTTAAGTCTTAACATCCTTGACTCTGGTGGCCCTGGAATGAACTACGGGGGCCCTTAGCTGAGCCCTGGCATTGCTTCCACTTACTTGTGCCAGGCTCCTCACTTTAATTTATCATATCCAACCTCACTTGGTCAACTCTTGTTCTTTTCCAACCCCGATGGTATTAGAGCATAGGTAATAAATTTTGTATTAATATAGTGTAAAACAAAAGCTAAAGGTTTCCACCTATTCAATACTATTTGTTTAACCTTTTACAACAACAAGTATTAGATCACTCGAGGCCTAGGGAGTTTACACACCCTTCATGGCTCTTGTTTTTCTTTGGTCGATACCTTCATTTTTCAAAGTGTCAGACCCCTTCTCTCCAGAGCTTTGCATAAACTGTCAGACTGTGTCACATCGTTACTTCACCAGGTCGCGCTCAAAGACAAATCCTCTAGACAGCACAGAATAAACATCTTTTCCAAACAAGAACGAGAGGCAAGATGTCCTGTTCTGATGACCTCCATTTTTTAACAAAAGAATCTTCAAAGAACTTTTATTATTTGTGCTTATTGTCCTAATGTTTTTTCTTCTCAATTCTTTCTTTATACAGCTGAAGTGGGCCACTAAGTGGTCGAAACATGTCCTGTAAGTGCTAATTTTATATTTAATTTTGCCTGAGGCAATAATAATAAAGTATCAATTAGGTGGTTATTTTACTAACTTCTTGATTAGCTCTGAAATTAGCCGAAGCACTGTTACAAAAAACACAATTAGAATTTGCCATATGTGCATTTTGCATTCTCGATATAATTAACTGCAGTGAATCAGAATATTTTATAAGTATGATTTGTATAGTATCAATAGGATTACATAGTCTGCCTACATAGTGTAATGGCTAGTGCTATTAACTGCCATCCTTGGAGGCCTGCTTTCGATTTCTGTTACTGTCAGAAATTTAAGAATGGCAGGAGGGCTGAAGGGCTGCATCACGTCGGGATGAGGACATAAGTTTACTTAGAGTTACACAGCCTAAGTTTATGTAATTAATGAACATTTTTAATTAGTAATATGTTCACCCTGAAAAGTAAATAGCAAAATAGGTCAAGACAAGAGCAAAAATGACACTAGTCTGCCTAACACGCTCTTGAAGCATTTATTCCTACACTAGCAGCGTCTTCAATATCAGACAAAACTGGATCAGCTTATGGTGTTTACACCTCATATTCTCTTTTGTTTCTTTCGTTTCTCATTGTTTTGATGACTTCCTTGAGCTGCAGTTGTGTGCCTTCAAACGAAAGTCATGTTGGAGCAATAATAAATTTGAACATGCTAGTTTTCAAAGCAGTAAACCATGTTCTGCCACTGATATTGATATAATTATTTTTAATAGTAGTAGAAGTGATATGACTAGAATACCTACCAATAGTTACAGTTGATCTTTATTCTCTGTCCCATGAAGTAATAGTTTCCATTATGGTAGCACGATGAAACTGAAAAAGAACATACCAGTACATTATACAATGCTTGTGTACTATGTGTTAAAGGCAAGAATTTCATTCAGGTTTGAAGAGAAACCTTTCTGGTACAAAATATTGAAATGCATTAGCAAAAGAATAGTACTAGAAACAATACCCTTCTTAGCAAAGGGATTGGATGGGTTGTAAACTACAGTACATACTCATAGAGTCATGGCAACTAGGAAAATTACATGCACGGTGGAGGGGAGAGGGGGATATTTGGGAAAATGTTTGAAACAGAATGACATGTTTTTAACACACTTCTTCACCTACTATATATACTTTTTTTAAATTTTAATTTCTGTTAATTGCAAGTAAGTTCTCCAATTTTTGTTAATTTACATTTCTTAAATGCTCAGGTAAGAAAGCTAACAGGACATAAATATACTCATATATTATCTATATGTAGGAAACAAATTGAAAGCAGAAACTTATCATGTAAGAATCTATAACTGTGAGCTTTTTCAGTGTGTCAAAACTAATTCAGGATAAATAAAATTAGAAAATGCCTGGAAAAGGAAAACAACATTTAATTACCAGGGCCCAGATTTTGATGACCTAATAAATGCCAAAAATAACCTATAAAATGATATAAATTTCTCAAGAAAAGACTTAAAATGAGCAAGAAAATTATCTATAAATATGTTCACTTAAACTTGCCATCATAAAAAAAGAAACAATATTGAATATTGACCATTCCTCCTGGGACACTCTGTATATGTAGTCATTATTAAGCTATTATGTAATCCTTACAATACACTGATATTCTGGATACCATGTGTTTGTCCGGACCCACATGTTTCTGAATGGTAAATCGTTAATCTACTCCCCGTTCACTGACCACTTGCAGAAAAAATTTGCTTGCTGAGTAGTGAAATAATTTTCCTTCAATGCACAACTTTAGCTGGCTTTATCTCTGGCTTTCTGACACATGAAGTGAATCACACATGATTAAATAAAATTCCCACAGTGTAAAACAGAACTAAGAAACACCTATGTGTGTGTTAGTACTTGGGCAATTCAACAACCCAGCTGAAATGTGAATTTCTACCTACGGTACTGTACTACAGTGAAAAGTACACCTCTCTTTCTCTCATTGCAGTCCCATCCATATTAGAAGCAATGTCTTGTCGCTCTCTAGAGACATGGATTTTCAACATGGGAACCATACTCTAATTTGGGTCTTACCAGAGATTTATACCTCAATGAAGATAATTTCTGTATTAACGCCTAGGTACTTAAGCATTCCCTGTGAGAGGTACAACACAGTAATTAAAACTGAGAGGACTTTTCCTCTTGATGGAACTTACAACTTGACTTTTCGTTCCGTTTACCATTATACCATTATCCGTTGTCCATCTTACAACATTGTCTAGGTTCTCCTGCAGTCTCTTACAATCCTGCAACTTATTTACTACTCTATACAGTATAACATAAACCACAAATAAACTTATCCATGATTCCAGATCATTACTCAAATCATTTATATACATAAGAAAACAAAAGGAGCAATGATACTGCCTTGTGCCCCCCCTCTTAATCATTACAGGATCAGATAACACTTCACCTACTACCTACTCTAATTCTTTGAGTTCTATTCTCTAAAATTTTAACCACCCATTTAACTGCTCTATTCAACCACTCTTTTGTCCACTCCAATAGGCCTCATTTTCGTCAGTAATCTCCCGTGATCTACCCTATCAAAAGCCTTGGATAAGTCAATAGTGATACAGTCCTTTTGACCTCCTGATCTAAAATATCTGCTAAATCTTGTTGGACTCCTACAAGCTGAGCTTCACTGGAATAACCTTTCTTTCTATGAAATCAGTTAGTAATTTTGCAAACGTGTCTATTATAATCAGAAAGAATGCTTTCCCAGAGCTTACAACCACATGTCAAGCTGACTGGGCTGTAATTATCCACTTTATGTTTGTCACCCTTTCCCTTACACTCATCATATTATTTCAGATATAGTACTATATCCCAGCCCATAGCCTTTACATATCCCCAGAAATCTTATCAATCCCAGCTGCTTTTCTAGCTTTCAACATTTGTTTCTTTGAACCTTTTGATGTTTTGAATATTCTCATTCATTGAAATCTCCAATTATGTTCAGATATGTTGATTACCCTATGTAAATTCATAAAAATGGCCCAATAATAATATAGAATAAAGAAAAATGACTTGAAAATGAGAAATAAATATGAGACAAAAATGTTAAAAACCTAAAAGTAAAAACTGACTTAACAAATACACATTTCTGTGATCAGGGGACGATGATCAGCATATATATATATAAGTTACCAATGAGTTTGATGCACCATTTGATGCTGTCATCAAAATCCAGGACTTGTTATCAATCAATCAATCACCACTGATCTGCATCTCTTGGTAAATTATTGCAATCCCTAACTTCTCTTCCTATAAATGAATATTTGCTCCAATATGTCCTCTTGAATTCCAACTTTACCTTCATAATGTGATCTTTCCTACTTTTAAAAACAACCCTCAAACTTATTCATCTACTAATGTCATTCCAAGCCATCTCCCTACTGACAGCTTGTAATATACAAGTCATTCGAGCAGCTTGTCTCCTTTCTCCCAAGTCTTCCCAGCCTAAACTTCGCAGCATTTTCATAACCCTAATCTTTGGCCGGAAATCACAAAATAAATCAAGCTGCTTTTCTTTAGATTATTTCCAGTTTTTGAATCAAGTAATCCTGGTGAGGGTCCCATGCACTGGAACCATACTCTGGTTGGGGTCTTACCAGAGACTTATATACCCTCTCCTTTACATCCTCATAACCTTGTGCAAAGATCTGTACCCAATTTACAAGCCTGTTTATGTCATTACCCCAGTGATGTTCTTTCCTAGGTACTTACAGTGATCCGCATAAGGAACTTTTAACCCATCATTGCAGTAATTAAAACTGAGAGGAATTTGCCTATTAGTGAAAGTTGCAACCTGACTTTTAACCCTGTTTGTCATCATACCATTGCCTGCTGTCCATCTTACAACATTCTTGAGGTCTTTTTACAGTTGCTCACAATCTTGTAACTTATTTATTGCTCCATCCAGTATGAGATCATCCTCAAAAAGCCTTATCTCTGATTTGAGTTCTTTGCTATATCATGTATATATCATTCCCCCTCTAGCAAACTGACATGTGCAAATTGCCAAAAAATTAGGAGAGCTGAAACAAGCTGTGATTGCTCATGTCAAATCAAATTTTATATTTAAGATTGGTTTTATGTGTTAGCCATACAGACGAGTTGGGTATGTGAGACTTTGTCAGAGGGTACATATTATATAAACAATAAAATCTAGACCATAACTTCAGGTTCCCTATTTTTTCACTTTCGCTAGTTTGCCATAGTGGTGACGATACATAAGAAAACATAAAGGTCCAATAATACGGCCTTGTGGGACAGAATGTTTTGCTGGACATCGAGTCTGACACTCCATGATCATGTCACTAATGATGATATCTATCATAGATATGGAAATGCACCAATCACAGGCAAGATGGGGAAAAGCTGGTTACAATGGTATGGACACATTCTTCGAGCAGACAGCATATCCATCGCAGGAAGAGATCTGACATTGGAAGTTGGAGAAAGACGATCAGCTGGAAGACCAAAGCAGCAATGGCTTGACACCTTCCATAATGACCTGTAGATCATAGGTCTACACCTCGAACATGCATATAATCATAACAAAAAAAAAAAAAAGGAAAAAAGAAACCAGGAAAGCGGACTCCGCCACACTGTGGGACAAACACTGAGGAAGAAGGCTAGGTGCTTCCCTAGAGCTGAGCACCAGTTGATGTCCAACTTCAGAATATCTAAGAGCACAAGGGTGGGAAGATGGAGGTAAGTGTTCAAGGAGTTTAAACTGTGAAACAATCATAGTGTGAATAGGGACAAGAAGATTTATGTTAAGTGTTCTGCAGGAACTGCAACGACCGCATATATGTTTGGCTAGAGTGTTGGTAGTTAAGCCAATGTAGAAAGCTGGGCAGAGTCAAGGGGTGTAGGCAGAGATGGTGGGATTGGGGGGATAAATTCCACCCCCACAAAATGTTGAAGTTTAGTATTTGTGACCAATTGTGACAACCATATAAATGAAGATTTTAGGTAGCTCATTGTTTGGCTTTTGATTTGAACTACATATTTGCCAACAATGTGTTGATGCTTCCATTAATAAATATTACAGTGAGCTTGACCTGGCATTTAACCTTCAGTCTGTGTTGTATTCTGCAATTGTTAAGACATTGCAATTTGCAGGTAATCCCCATACATCATCAGCAAAAGATGAAAAGGGTATTATAAGATCTCTGCCCAGTCTTTTGATTAAGTGAATGGGTTTTACCCTTATCTTTGTGGACCTGTGGAGAACGGGTGCAGTTAAGCCAGAAGCTGAATGTCCAACAGCACAGGGCTTAGATGACATGAACATGAACAGGTAACATATTTATAATATGATGAGTTCAGAACTTCAGACAGAGACATGGAAATAATTCTTCCTCAATCAGTTGTGAAGGAATCGTATGATAAAATAAATATTGCTGTTGATGCCATTATGACTCAGCAGATAGATGATATCAACATGGGTAAAGTAGTATTTTCCAGTGGACACAAAATGTGGAAAAGAAATTTCTCCACTTAACATTTTGTGACAGTAATATTTTCCCAGCAATACATCGAGTACTGAAACTGTCTGCTATTGCTGCCACACTAGAACGCCCTTTATCATCCCCAAAATATTTGCAGAATATGACTACACAGGAAAGATTGGATGGGTTAGCTCTTTTTTATTTACATCAGGCGAGTTGGCCGTGCGGTTAGGGGTGCTCAGCTGTGAGCTTGCATCCGGAAGATAGATGGGTTCGAACCCCACTGTCAACAGTCCTGAAGATGGTTTTCCATGGTTTCCTATTTTCAAACCAGGCAAATGCTGGGGCTATATCTTAATTAAGGCCATGGCTGCTTCCTTCCCACTCGTAGCCCTTTACTATCCCATCATCGCCATAAGACCTGTCTGTGTCAGTGCGACATAAAGCAGCTTGTAAAAGAAAAAAAACTTGATATACACAAAGAAGAACATGTGACTATAGAAAATATAAACCATGAGCTGGCCAAAAATCCCAGGAGACGTCTGCTATTGTAATTATCAACATGAATACAAATGTGTCTTAATTAAATAATTGACCAAGCTCAAACCCCACGGTCAGCAGGCCTGACAATGGTTTTCCATGGCTTTGCATTTTCACACCAGGAAAATGCTGCGGTTGCACCTTATTAAGGCCATGGCCACTTCCTTTCCACTCCTAGACCTTTCCTGTCCCATCGTTGCCATAAGACCTATGTGTGTCGGCGACATAAAGCAACATGTAAAAAAAAGAAAGAAGAAATAATTGTGTTATTTTGAAAGTTGTAATTTAGTGTTTCTAATTTCACAATTTGCACCCGATGTTATTTTATAGAAATCCTCAAATGTTAATATTTAATATCCCCCCACCCTCCGAAAATAATTTCTGCTTACACCCCTGCAGATACCAAGTACCACTTTCATCATAAATAAAGTTGCAGGGGGTCCGCTGTCCGTAATTTCGTTTATTTTGTCAATTTTTCAGATATTTATCCATTTTAGGTCAACTCAAGACCGTATCAGTGGTTTTCAGCTTTCATATCTCTTTGTCTGTCTGGCTGTTCCACCATCACGGCGAAACGACTGGATAGATTTCGACCAAACTTCATATTTAGAGTATACTCATCCAGGGGCAGGTTTAGATATGCATATCATTTAAAAATCGCTGAACAGAATGGGGGTTTATACGAAAATCAGAAAGTTTTTTTCCGATTTTCTCTTATACTATTGATTTTCTGTAAAATCCGAAGACCGTATGTACAACTTCTCTTCATTTTGAACAATTTTGTTATGTACATAATTTCGCTTACTCTTCAAATGACGGAGAAAATTACTGTTTATCTGCGGGTTTCATGCTTTGCATCGAGTGACCGAAAACGAACCTAACGGTTACCGTGGCAACGTCTCTGGCTGCTTGCCAGTAGGGAAGTAACGTACACTAATGCCATTTTCGTCATTATTCCTGTAAACTGGTGGTTGGTCGTTGGGTAGAAAGCGAGATAGAGTCAAGCTGCCATTCTGCGGGATATTTGCGGAATACCGTTGGAGGTTACAATCGGCTTCAAATAGCTGTAAGAGAATGGCAGTAAGAAAGTGAGCCTGCCCTTATAGTAGAAACTCCCGAACTCTATCATCATCATCAAAACTTCCCAACGCGCACCGTACATTTGAAGCAACGTATACGATCCTCCCCGTGGTGTTTCTCGGATAACGCTAAGAGACATGTAACTTAAGAGAATCTTTCTCACTGCGTGTACAGTAATTTACGTAGAAATCCGTATACAGTGTAGAATGCCGTAGCGAAGCACGGATACATTTGCTAGTCATCAAAAAGTCTTTTCCCATACAAGTTCCTGAAGACTGCACTTTCCACCACATCCAAACTCATACGACGTTGTTGTTGTTTGAGTTATCAGTCCATGGACTGGTTTGAAGCAGCCCTCCATGCGACCCTATACTGTACTAACCTTTTCATTTCCACATAACTGCTGCATCCTACATCTGCTCTAATCTGCTTGTCATTTCATACTTTGGTCTACCCCTACCGTCTTGCCCCCTACACTTCCCTCAAAAACCAACTGCATAAGTCCTGGGTGTCTTAAGATGTGTCCTATCATTCTCTCTCTTCTTCTCGTCAAATTTAGCCACAACGATCTCCTCTCACCAATCCGATTCAGTATCTTTTCATTCGTGATTCGATCTATCCATCTGACCTTCAGCATTTTTATGTAACACCACATTTCAAAAGCTTCTATTCTCTTTCTTTCTGAGCTAGCTATCGTCCGTGTTTCACTTCCGTGCAATACCACACTCCAAACGAAAGTCTTCGAAAACAGTTTTCTAATTCCTATATCAGTGTTCGAAGTGAGCAAATTTCTTTTCTTAAGAAAGCCCTTCCTTGCTTGTGCTAGTCTGTATTTTATGTCCTCCTTACTTCTGCCATAACCATCGTTGGTTATTTTACTACCCAAGTAAAATATTCATCCACTTCCTTTAAGACTTCATTTCCTAATCTAATATTTCCTGTATCAGCTGACTTCGTACGACCGCACTCTATTACTTTTGTTTTGGACTTATTTATTTTCACCTTGTATTCCTTCCCCAAGACTCCGTCCATGACAAACATGAAATTCTAGGTGTAAGGCTCATTTCTAAAGATAATAGGCAACATGATGTCGTTGAAATGAAATGGCGAAGGCTATGGCTTTTGGTGCCGGGAGTGTCCGAGGACAAGTTCGGCTCGCCAGGTGCAGGTATCTTGATTTGACTCCCATAGGCGACCTGCGCATCGTGATGAGGATGAAATGATGATGAAGACAATACATACACCCAGCCCCTGAGCCAGAGAAATTAACTAATGATAGTTAAAATTCCCTACCCTGCTGGGAATCGAATCCGGGACCCCTGTGGCCAAAGGCCAGCACGCTAACCATTTAGCCATGGAGCCGGACATGATGTCGTTGGAGTGAACAGACCGGGAAAGGGTAGCGCTGACGCTGATTCAGAATTATTTGATAAGATAATCATCTATGTTTAGCCCCAACGCTGGCAACCATGAATGAGTTAGCTGGAAAATTTATAATGTCCAATAACGGACCATTTATAGGCCTATTGGTATTATAAATTTACTCATTCGGGACAAATATTTCAGGTTCCCTATGGAAATCACCATCCATATCATAACTGGTATATTCCTTGCTGTCAGCAGAGGGATGGCTTGGAATTACATTAGTAGACGAATAAGTTTGAGTGGTGTCTTTAAAAGTAGGAAAGATCACAATATGAAGATAGTTGGAATTCTTCTTCTTCATCATCATCATCATCATCATCATCATCATCATCATCATCTGCTTACACTCCAGGGTCGGTTTTTCCCTCGGACTCAACGAGGGATCCCACCTCTACCGCTTCAAGGACATTGTCCTGGAGCTTCAGACTCTGGGTCGGGGGATACAACTGGGGAGGATGACCAGTACCTCACCTAGGCGGCCTCACCTGCTATGCTGAACACGGGCCTTGTGGGGGGATGGGAAGTTTGGAAGGGATAGACAAGGAAGAGGGAAGGAAGCGGCCTTGGCCTTAAGTTAGGTCCATCCCGGCATTTGCCTGGAGGAGAAGTGGGAAACCACGGTAAACCACTTCCAGGATGGCTGAGGAGGGAATCGAACCCCCCTCTACTCAGTTGACCTCCCGAGGCTGAGTGGACCCCGTTCCAGCCCTCGTACCACTTTTCAAATTTCGTGGCAGAGCCGGGAATCGAACCCGGGTCTCCCGGTGTGGCAGCTAATCAAATTAAACCACTACACCAGTCCGGCCCCGCGGTGTAGGGGCAACGCGTCCGCCTGTCACCCGGCGGCCCCGGGTTCGATTACCGGCCGGGTGGGGTTTTTTAATTGTAATGATAGCTGCCTCTGTGGATCAGTGGTAGAGTGTCGGCCTCCGGATCCCAAGATAGCGGGTTCAAACCCGGCAGAGGTTAGTCGGATGTTTGAAGGGCGGAGAAAAGTTCATTCGACACTCCATGTCGTACGATGTCGGCATGTTAAAGATCTCTGGTGACACATTTGGTGTTTACCCGATAAAATTCATTAAAATCTCAGCCATAGACGTACAAGAGAGTTTCGGTTTACACGGTCTGCCATCTAGTCGGCCTAGAGTAAAACGGTACGTCGAAATTGACGAGCAGACAGCCAAATGGCGTCAAATTGAAATGCCTGCACACGGTAGATGAGGCCTTACGATTATTATTATTACTACTAGGTGATGTACCCGTGCTTCGCTACCGAATTTTACATTGTATACAGAATTCTAGGTTAGGTAGTGTACGCGTTGTGAGCAAGATTGTATTAAATTGCATAGCTCTTAACGTTAGCCGAGAAACGTGATGGGGAAGTCACCAAACGTCTTTTCTCATATGAAGACTGAGTTAGAGAATTTTCATTGTAATGTTAGGCCCGCTTGTCTAACATCAGTCACAATCAGGTTGGGGAGTTTTCGTTATAATGGTAGACACTCACTCTCCACCTGCATTTTTTAAATCCTCAGAAAGACTGTCTTAGTGGTTTTCTCAACTGAAATGAACATACGTCATTACAATGAACTCAGTAGGAATGACGCGATTAAATGCAATGCTTTCATATGAAATACTCGATCAAATGATAAACCACACATTTTCTCACTTTTGACGAACAGTACTACGCTGCCGATCTAACAGTCCAAAGTTCCAGAGCTGGAATGATAAAAGCCGCAGATAGCCGTGATCTGTGAACACTCTTCGTCTTTTTTCGGCAGGGAGCGGGTCGAATAGTGGAGACTCCCAGGGCAAAAACTATGCCCTTTTTCTAATATGTTTCCTAGGAGTACCCGATGAGTCGGAAAATCTTAATTCACTACACTGGCGGCGGAAAAATCTATCTGACTTGGAGGCAAATTTTTCCTCAAAGTCAGAGGAGAAACCCCCTCTTCAATGCTAATTTGGAATAAAATGAATGTAGAATTGTATAAAAGAGGAAGAAGCTTTTCTTAAGAAACAGCTCTTTTCAGGGTTGAATTTTGAGTTATTTAGTGAATTGTGGTGCTATAATTTGGAATCGGCCTAAATTGTAATTCTAGACCAGGTCATACTACTACTACGTGAGCCTCTGTCAAAGCGCGCACACTGCACTTTCAAAACAGTGCGTCAGAGTAGGGATCGAATAGCTGAAATACTATGATGAACCAAAGTGGTACGTACCAGCTATATCAGAAAATGTATGAATCAGAGGAATGGCATGCTAAAGAAAAAAGGTTTCTAACTCCCCAGGTATTTCCCGCCAGCCCGCCAGTATTCAATCAGACTGTTATACTCGGTACGCAGCAGTAATCCCATCTATCGGAGTTGAGAGGCAGCATAAGAGACAAAGAACACAACAAACAATGGTCAATGTAATGTTATTGTTGATCAATGTTATGCGCTTTTGATGCTGTAGGCCTTCACATTTAATTTTCTTCCGACTCTGAAATACCGCTCTTACCATAGTCGGTACGGTAAAACTGAATAAAACATAAAATATCGGAAATTGTATTCTCTATAACTTTTGTTATGTAATATTTTTCGATAAGACCAATAAGACAGGTATTTAAAAATTACATTTTAGGTGACTTCCCCTAAACTACAATTTCATCCAGGGTGAAAAAATTGTTTCCAGCTTAGACTGCTGTTTCTTATTCCCCGACTCTATATACAGATTTTCATTAAATTCTGTTAAACCATTTTCTCGTGGCTTGGCGTTGATGTGAATATCTGTGTTATCATAGCCGGTACGGTAAAAATGTATAAGACATAAATAGTCGGAAATTTAATTCTATATAACTTTGGTTATGTGGTATTTATCGATGCGACCACTAATAATAAAAATATTTGAGAATTAAATTTTAGGCCTTCCCCCTAAACTACCATTTCACTCAGCGTGAATAAAATTATTTATTGCCTAGATTGCAGCGACTTACTCCCCGACTTTCCATACCGATTTTCATTAAATTCTCTTTAGCTGTTTTCTAGTGATGCGTGTACATACATACATACATACAGACAGACAGACAGACAGACAGACAGACAGACAGACAGACAGACAGACAGACAGACAGACAGACAGACAGACAGACAGACAGACAGACAGACAGACAGACAGACAGACAGACAGACAGAAATTACGGAAAAGTAAAAAGTGCATTTCCTTGTTACTGGGGACATGACCGATACAGAAATACCATTCTTTTTAAATTCTGAGCAATGTACAGATAAAACTCTTATTATATATATATAGAGATTTTTATTATTGTAATGATTAATATCCCTGGCCTGGGGACTGGGTGTTTGTGACGTCCTTAATCTTCCTTTCCTCACACACAACATTCCACACTACCGCAATTCCAATTACACGCAGGTTCATACAATATGGTGCCAGTAGGGGCAAAAGATCCACGTGGGTCGACGCCCTGAACAAATAACTTAAAAAATAAATCACTACACCACAAAGGCGGACAAAGCTGGAATTCAAGAGGACAAATTGGGCTAAATATTCGCTTATAGGAAGGGGAGTTAGGGACTGGAATAACTTACCAAGGGAGATGTTCAATAAATTTCCAGTTTCTTTGCAATCGTTTAAGAAAAGGCTAGGAAACAACAGATATAGGGAATCTGCCACCTGGGCGACTGCCCGAAATGCAGATCAGTATTGATTGATTGATTGATTCAGCAACTTCTCCAGATCTTCTGCAGTCTCAGATAAAATAACAATACCATCGGCAAATCTCAGGGTTTTGATTTTCTTTCCTTGGATTGTGATTCTCTTTTTCTTCTTTGATTTCCTGTACTGCCTGTTCTATATCAACATTGAAAGGGAGGGGGCAAATTGCAGCCTTACCTCACCCCTTTCTGGATTGCTGCTTTTCTTCATAGCCCTCGATTCTTATCACTGCAGACTGATGTTTATATTGATATGACGTTAAACATGTTTGTTTCCTCCACATAGGGATAGGGTACTTACTCTTTTGAGGCGGTTCTATCCCGAGACAGTGTCTCCAGTAGTCAGGACAGCAGTCCTCGCTCCTCGTCCTGTTACAGAACTCATCGCAGTAGCAGAGAGTTCCCAGTATAGGCACGGAGCAGTCGTCTCTTCGGTCGGTGCAGCAGTCCACCGGCCGACGGGTTCGACAGTAATCTCCCGGGAGGTCGGAATAGTCCATGGCGTGTACCATGAGAGGCACCAACAACAGGGTAAGCCACATGCTCATTCTATAACAGAAAATAGAAAGACGGTTTTAGCTTTAATGAAATTGAGAACCCTTTCTTGGATCACAATAATGAAATTTTTCACCCTTTCATCCTGAAATATAAATACGGTAAGTAAGATCTTCCATTGCTAACAAAAATCACCTTGCCTCTGTGTTTACGGGCCCGCCTGCAAAAAATAAAAATTCGGGCCCCGCAAATATAATGTAAAACCTATGGATAACTCAATATAAATTTAATTACAACAGGCAGAAGTAATGCAATATATTGTCAAGTTACACGAACGAAGGGATTATTCGTTATTGTAAGATTATTAAAAATAATGTTCGATAAGTTTTATTTGACTGCTTTCTTTCTTTTATGTCCGCCTGGTGGCCATGATCGTTAAGGCGTTGAAGTATAAACGGTCTGACACCCAGGTTAGCAGGTTCGAGTCCCTTTGGTCGAAAAAAATTTCACCATCAGAATGTTGGCCGGCAGGGTAGAGGAGGTGTTGGTGTACAATTTCTAATCACTAGATTGCGTGCCAAAACCTGGATTAAATTCCAAACCTCTCCGCAGTACTCATATGGAGTGAGGGCATGTGACGCTGTTGATAGTAATTCGCCCGTCGGATGGAGATGTTAAGCCTTGAGCAGACCCCTTGGTGCTATTCGACAGGAGTAGGCTAAATGCCGGCACCGGGTTTCACCCTCTCCCTTCCTAGTATCATATATCACGTCATTCATTTCATCTCATTAACTCCTCTGACGAGGTTGACGTCAGGAAGGGCATCCGGTCATAAAAACGCGCCACGACAGATTCATCTCACCTCATACCCGACCCCGTAGAGAAACGGGACAAGGGTTGGACAAACAAAAAAACATTTGACTGCTTTCTTTGTTGTTGTTGTTGTTGTTGTTGTTGGGGCGAGTAAATGAAGAGTCCCAGGGTGAAAACGTTGCTCTCTTACTGATCTATTTCCTAGGGCTACCCGATGAGTCGGAAAATCTGTGGTTTACTGCACTGGCGGGGGAGGAAAAAATCTGACATAGAGGCGGTATTTACCTCTAGTCAGAGCTGAAACTCCCTCTTCGCTATGGAATTTGGAAAAAGTAAAGTATATTATTTAGTGTGATTGAGGGCGGCTAAGCTTCTTAAGAAACGGTCCTTTCCAGGGTCAAATTTTGAATGAAATCAGTGAAGTATGGTGTAAATTTAGAGAAGCTTGAGTGGCTCAGAGGGTTGAGGCGCTCGTCTTCTGACCCCAACTTGGAAGGTTCGATCCTGGCTTAGTCCGGTGGAATTTCAGGGTGCTCAAATACGTCAGCCTCGTGTCGGTAGATTTACTGGCACGTAAAGGAACTCCTTCAGGACTAAATTACGGCACCTCGGTGTCTCCGAAAATCGTAAAAGTAGTTAGTGGGACGTAAAGCCAATAACATTATTATAATTATGATTAATATTGTAAATTTAAAATAGTCCGAAAGTTAACTCAAATCATGTCATAAGTGAGCGAAGGGCTGGAGTGTTTGAGCCGTGTGTTCGGCTTCTTGGTTCTTATGACCTGTTTAAGAATGCAGATGCCCGGTGCGGTTGACTGAGCTTGTAGCATTCTACACTTGGTCATTCAGGATATCTTTTTAACCTGAGTTCTAAGAGTTGGAATACGAAGTTCGGGTCGTATCCTTCTGTTAGATCTCAGGAGAGGGGTTCTGATCATTTTTCTCAGTAGTTTGTTTTGGAATACTTCTAATTTTGAAAAGGGAGTTTTAGGTATAGGCTATAGCACGAGGCCTCACATCCGTACAACAGCATGGGCCTAATACATGCTTAATAGACATTTATCTAATTGAGGAAGAGATATATTTATTATGTAGCTGAGGTTTTAGGGCTTCTGTGGTTTAACGGCTAAGCTGAACTACCAAGTTACCAACTATGAACCAATCAGAAGTTCGCTTTTAACTTTAATTAGTTTCATTTTTCAGTAAGTACAGAACTGTACTCTATTGACCTCCGAAACGGGGGAGGAGCCTACGGTCAGCTGTTTCCAATATGGCGGCGAGATAGTGACGGGAAATGAACACGACAGTGATCGGGTGTGCGTCTGTAGGATTTATTAAGTGTTCAAAATGTCTTTGGTGTCATGTGCGCAACTGTTGAGAGTTGTCGGAGATTTCACGCGTCCATTAGTGGAAGGGGAAGAAATATTCAAGCGTAATTACTTGATATGTGTAGGTAAAAAGTTTGAAACAGAAGATGAAACTGGTGTTGTAGCGTTGTGTTTACAATCATCCCACATCGATTCAAAACCCCACAAAGTTAATGTTGTCTTGAACAAAGGGAGTGAAAATGTGAAGTGCAACTGTACATGTAAAGCGGGTTTGTCAGAGAAATGTTACCGTTGACACGCTAATGCACCTTAGTTAAGCTACTGTAATTTTCCACTATTAGAGGTTATGGAGTAATTTCTTGTTGATTAGGTCCATGCCAAAGCCTTAGCCAGGTGACGGGGAGTTACCTGTCTTGTAAACTGTAATCTTGGGGAAGAAATAAAATAATAATTCTACTAAGTAAATGTTGTAAAGCAAATAAATCCTAGGCTTTATACAGGCTTGTGTTGGAACAGCCCACATCCTAATCTTAATATTCTTCCATTTTTACCATCAGCACAAAAGTTAGAACTTAGAACCGACAATAATAAGTATAAAAATTATAACTACCTACAGAATATGCAGAGCAAAGTTTGAAAATTATAATTAAAGAATACTATAACCTCTACAGTCACAGCTGTTTGGGGTTGAAGAATACTTGGTTTGTCGAATTCTACCAAATAATTAGGTTATGGCTTCTAATTTATGATGATCGGGCGAGTTGGCCGTGCGGTTAGGAACGTGCAGCTGTGAGCTCGCATCCGGGAGATAGTGGGTTCGAACCCCACTGTCGGCAGCCCTGAAGATGGTTTTCTGTGGTTTCCCAAATGCTGGGGCTGTACCTTAATTAAGGCCACGGCCGCTTCCTTCCCATTCCTATACCTTTCCTGTCCCATCGTCGCCATAGGACCTATCTGTGTCGGTGTGACGTGAAACAAATAGCAAAAAAAGCTAATTTATGATGGCAAAATACTACGTATTTTCTTTCATTGAAAGAAGTATTTTATAGACAATTTAAATGCAGTGTTTAATTACTACCAGTTAAAGATATTACTCACACGTAGATAGTTAATTTACTGTCTGCTGTTACACATATGAAGAAGTTTACAAAGAGCGGATTACATTCTATGTGCGGCACAGAAGTATTAGGCTACAACTTTATCAGTATTTTTGATGTAGCTAAATCTTTGTGAATACAAATTAGAGACAATAACTATCAATGAGTACAATAAACAGTACCGGTACCTACGCTGTGGAAAGAAGTCGTCTTCACGAGAATGCAGACTGCGCACTGTCATGTATCGCGTAACGCGTTTTCCAATTGACAGCGCGGAAGTCCATCTTTCTCTCTGAACTTTTTGTACAGGAAAGTAGTGAAGAGATTTCGCATCCGTTTTATACGATTTGCAACCGTATACAGAGCAGTACCTCCTCAAATTTGACAATTTTCTTTCTATTTCCATCACGACGTTAATGCTTCGCCATGTAAATAAAGCTCACCAGTCACTATGTTGTAGCTTCAACATTCTTCCGCGTGGCTGCGCCATCCAACTTTTCTGACGTCAATAACCGATGTCGAATTCTCGGCTACAATAATTTACTCGATGAGAACACAGAAAAATATACGAACTTTGGCGTGGGGTGACTAGGGAGTAAGCAGACGAGATGCTCGAATAAGGCGACCCTACGGAGATAAAAATATATTTTTACTGTGCTGACCTTTGGTCACAGGGGTCCCGGGTTCGATTCCCGGCAGGTTCGGGAATTTTAACCATCATTGCTTAATTTCGCTGACACTGGGGCTGGGTGTGTGTGTGTGTTGTCTTCATCATCATTTCATCGCCATCACGACGCTCAAGTCGCGTACGGGCGTCAAATCGAAAGACCTGCACCTGGCGAGCCGAACATGTCCTCGGACACTCTCGGCACTAAAAGCCATACGCCATTTCATGTTTTACCTAATGCATGGATTTTCACGAAACTTTGTGGGAAGTCACCTACATAAAAGTAAAGATACCACGAACATTTTTTTCATATATAATTAATAGTTTGCCAAAATAAAGTTTTTGCTTTGAAATTTTTAATTCCAGTTTTTCATGAAATTTATCTAACATGTTAATGTGAATTCGTATTTAGGTAGATAATACTTATTTTAAAAGCACTACGTATTGAATTTTCTGTACATAATTTATATAAGGAGATATATCGTACTGAAGTTTGTGTAATTTTTACCTTCTAAAATTTTGGACTTAAAAATCCCTACTGCTTAAAAAAATTCTGCAATCAAAAATTTCATACGTAGGTTTCTTAATATAGCTGTGATACATATACCATACAAATTTTGTTACATTTGCCAGAATATTATGGGAGAAAAATGGGATTTAAGTGTAAAATTATAATTGGCAAACAAAGCATTATTACAGTGATAAATTGTTTGAATTCAGCTGAATAACTTCGTGACAAGAAAAAAAGAAACTCAATCCTTTCAATTTCAGTCATGACCAAAATGTCCATTTTTATCTCCGGAGTGTCGCCTTAAGCGGTATATTCCGAGCTGTCACCGGAGAGATGGCGTGGATTGGCATTAGCAGATGAATAAGTTTGAGTGGCGTTTTTAAAGTAGGAAAGATCATAATATGAAGATAAAGTTAGAATTCAAGAGGACAAATTGGAGCAAATATTCATTTATAGGACAAAGAAAATGAAACGGCGTATGGTTTTTAGTGCCTGGAGTGTCCGAGGACATGTTCGGCTCGCCAGATGCAGGTCTTTTGATTTGACTCCCGTAGGCGACCTGCGCGTCATGATGAGGATGAGGTGATTATGGTGGTGATTATTGTTTTAAGAGGAAGTACAACTAGGCAACCATCCTCTATATAACAGAGGGAAAAAAGGGAAGGGATCCGACACTTCCAAAAATGAAGGTGTCGGCCAAAGAAAGACGAGGGCCACGAAGGGCGTGAAAATGAAAGACTCCCTAGCCCTCGCAAACCTAATAGCGTCGGGGTCGGAAAAGAACAAGAGTTGACCAAGAGAGGTCGGATAGGATGGATGAAAGTGAGGAGTCTGGCACAAGTGAGTGGAAGCAATGCCATGACTCAGCTGAGGGCCTCGTGGTCGCCAACCCACGCTCCAAAGTTCAGAGCCCCTGGGGCTGATGAGGATGAAATGACGATGAAGACGACACATACACCCAGCCCCTGTGTCAGGGAAATTAACCAGTTATGGTTAAAATCCTAGACCCTGCCGTGAATCGAACCCGGGACCCCTGTGACCAAAGGCCAACACGCGAACCATTTAGCCATGGAGCCGGACATTTATAGGACAAGGAGTAATGGATTGGAATGATTCATCAAGGGAAATGTTCAATAACTTTCCAAGTTATTTAAAAACTTTTATGAAAAGGCTAGGTAAACATCTGCTAGGGAATCTGCCACCTGGGAGACAGTCTTAAATTCAGATAATGCATTGATTGACCTTAATTTTTCGAAGGGTTGGGCCGCTTCCATTTTCATTTCTGATTAATGTTACGAAGGCTGATTGCTTACTTGTGGTTCCTTTTAAAATAACGATCACCACCATTCCACTTGCGCTTCTGTGTTGCGAATCGTGTGTGGCAGTGCATTTCTCTTACAGTGCACCAGGTGAATGATTGATTACACAAGACCGTGCAACGGTATCAGTCCAGCTGAATGTGATTAGTCGTTTTCTTGGCAGCACGAACCCTTGACACGACCTCGCAGTACCAAGTTCCATTAAACGCGACCTATTGCCAAGGTCTAGAATGGTCCACTGCTCTCGGCCCACGCATTTGGCCTGAGTGACACATTCTTAGTTACTGGAGCTCTCAGCTATGGAATACATCACTATTTCGAAGAAGACAAAGTCAAGAAACTGTGATCCCAAGTAGATAATTAATAGAGATGAAAATAGGCCAATGAGATCATACTGTACCCGTGCGTGAGCGTGTCTCAATCGAGTCTGCTACGGCATTCGGATACTATTTCAAACAGGCGGATAATTATGGGGAGGGGGTGCATGACTGTCATGGACACAAGCATGTGAAATGAGGAACAACTGATAATGCAAACAAACAGAAACAACAGAACAATAATAGAGTGTGTTTCACAAATACATTTTTGAAGAAGCCTTATGCACGGAGTTTTCAATAATATTCACAAGTAAACAGAAAAATAGAACTTTATTGATAAATACTGTACAGGAAATATTTTGAAGGAATGTTTTATGTACGAAGCTATCAAAAATAATCACAAGCAAAACAATTAAAACTTACTTCATAAACACATTTTCTTAATAAATGTACTGAAAATGAAAATGAAAACCTACAACCTGTTTTCCAGTCAGTGACCGGGTTAGGGATGTAATGAATGAATCATATATAGGCTGTTATTACGATGGGGTCGCCACTCCCAAAGTGATATATTAATGAATGATAGATGCTACGAAATGAGAATGGAGAGTGTTGCTGGAATGAAAGATGACAGGGAAAACCGGAGTACCCGGAGAAGAACCTGTCCCGCCTCCGCTTTGTCCAGCACAAATCTCACATGGAATGACCGGGATTTGAACCACGGTATCCAGCGGTGACAGGCCGACGCGCTGCCGTCTGAGCCACGGAGAATAAATGTACTATTACTGTTTATTGCGCATTTCATGATATGACATGCGAAAAGCTCTATCGCCAGGTGTACCGTCTGAACAGTCTCCATTGGAAAATGTAGTTCTCTGAAGGAATGGCCGCTTTCTAATCTCATTTCCTGATATAAAACCATCGACCACCTTCACCCGATTTAACGCCTCAAGCAGCCTCCGAAGACTACCAAACTTCACGTTTTAAGGAAGGGGGGGGGGTAGCTGGAAGAAAACGCCACTGATTTCAAAGAAGCTTTGAAGGAACCCTTCACCGATAATATCAGTTCTTAATTTTAGGTGTCCTGGGGCTTCAGACTCAGGGTCGGGGGATACAACTGCGAAGGATGACCAGTACCTCGCCCAGGTGGCCTCAACTGCTATGCTGAACGGAGGCCTTGCGTGGGGGATGGGAAGATTGGAAGGGATAGACAAGGTAGAGGGAAGGAAGCGGCTGTGGCCTTATGTTAGGTACCATCCCGGCATTTGCCTGGAGGAGAAGTGAGAAACTACGGAAAACCACTTCCAGGATGGCTGAGGTGGGAGTCGAGCCCACCTCTACTCAGTTGACCTCCCGAGGCTGACTGGACCCCGTTCCAGCCCTCGTATTACTTTTCAAATTTCGTGACAGAGCCGGGAATCGAACCCGGGCCTCCGGGGGTGGCAGCTAATCACACTAACCACTACACCACAGAACATCAAAAACTTACCATTTTGTAGGTTTTTTCAGTTTTGATTTATATTCCACCCCGCCGATATATCCTACAATCCTGGGTACTTTTTGTTGTCTGCAACGCCCCCCCCCCCCTCCACTTCTAATTCCCAATCGCCGCTACTGCACTTAAATACACATTCCTCTTTCATTTTACACGGCACACACTGCTTTGCTTCTTCATAATATGCTTTGTAGTACACTGCAGCAGTCTTCTCCAAGTTTTCTGGTATAAATCTGTGGCGTTTGTCTGTTAAAAGTAGATTGAATGCGGAGAATGATCTCTCTACATCTACGGATGTGATACGGCAGCACTTGAATTCGGGAGCGAGTGTAGGTGTTAAATATTCTCGTAGATCCACATTATCAGTACCAGCCAAATATTTGTTTATAGCTAACATGATGTCGTATCCCGGATTTCGTTTAAGGACATCACGATATTTTGTTTGCAAATGGAATCCGAGGTTTCCTGGGATACGTTCCAGTTCAAGCTTCACGCTCCATAACAGGGCCTCTCAAACGCCCAAAATCTCACGCGTGCAAATCGAGGCGCAAGAGCTCCGTGCACTGTGCATCGGTACCATTCGGCTCGGCTCGGACCAACGCTTCGTCTCTGGGCTACTTGGTTAAGCTCGGCTCATCCCGGCTCAACTCGGCTCGGATTTGGAGCGCTACGGAGCAAGTGAGGAAGAGGGAGACAGGGAGAGCGA
Source organism: Anabrus simplex (assembly GCF_040414725.1). Taxonomy (NCBI): domain Eukaryota; kingdom Metazoa; phylum Arthropoda; class Insecta; order Orthoptera; family Tettigoniidae; genus Anabrus; species Anabrus simplex. The sequence continues at coordinate 464,644,993 of NC_090267.1, forward strand.
GCGAGACAGGCGTAGGGAAAGAGAGAGACAGCGCTATTGCTCCAAATCGAGGAGTGGGGGGTCTGCACTCTGGGAAACCAAGCGAAGTCGTCTTTTGCACGGTGCACAGTGCATGCACCAGGTGCATGCACCCTGAGAGGCCCTGTCCCATAATGTCCAGCGAATCACCAAGACGCATGTATGGCAAAATGAGTTACTGAGTGTCTCAGTTTGTATCCACTATTTGTATATACGGTACTTGCAATTACAAGCCACGAGTCATCGTATTTTTGTGGACTTCGAATAACACCAATTTGCAATGACCGGTAATCGAACCCAGTCCGTTTTTGTGAGGAGGCAGCGATTACGTCACTGAGCTAAGACGCTCTTTCAAACAGTCAATTTCAGTCAGTTAATTTATCAATTATTTTCTTGACAACGGGACAAATCGTTGTTAACTCGATTATTCTTAAAAAAACTATTCATTCAGATGTATCAGTGGATTGTTTCAGCAGAATCACTCATTCGGTTGGAGCGAATGAATGTTAAAATAATCACTTTTCATTCGTTTAGTTCGAAAGCATTCACTATTCAATTGACCCATTCACAGGGAAACCGGAGTGCCCGGAGAAAAACCTGCCCCGCCTCCGCTTTGTCCAGCACAAATCTCACTTGGAGTGACCGGAATTTGAACCACGGTATCCAGCGGTGAGAAGCCAACGCGCTGCCGTCTGAGCCACGGAGGCTCAATAATAATAATAACGCAGTTTCGGATGAATAATCGAAAAATAATCGAATGGAAAAATGTATTCGCTATTCGATTGCCTCATTAATTTAAATGGAGTTTCGGATGAAAAACTGAAAAATAATCGAATGGAAAAATGTATTCGCTATTCGATTGTCTCATTCATTCGAATGAATAATCGAAAAATAATCGAATGGAAAAATAATCGAAAATGAAATAATCAAATAAGCGATTATTTTGTATTCGATTATCCCATAACTAGTTCTGACTCCAACTTGGCAGGTTCGATTCTGGCTCAGTCCGTTGGTAGAAGGTGTTCAAATACGTTAGCCTTGCGTCGATAGATTTACTGGCACGTAAAAGAACTCCTGCGGGACAACATTCCGGCACCTCGGCGTTTCTGAAAACCGAAAATGTAGTTAGTTGGACGTAAAGCCAATAACATTATTAGTAAATACGTAAAGTGAGTGAACTTCCAACCATTCCTCAGATCCCGGTAATAATCCCTGACCAGACCGGGAATCGAATTGGGGCCTTCGGGCAAGAGGCAGGCACGCTATCTTTACACTGCGGGACCTGTCACTTAGACATAAACCCACTGTCGGTATCCCTGAAGATGGTTTTTTCAGTGATTTCCCGATTTTCACACCAAGCAACTTATACATAACAGGGATTGTTTGTCACAGAATGCTTGCCCTGAGTCCTCGTGATTTTATAGCAAGCCTATTATGACCCACCTCGATGACGGAGGTGACACCGAATACAGCCGCGACCTGTGGTATGCAGGACCCGCTAATAATAGGCTGAGAGTGAACCTGTGTGGGCATGAACGAGAGCCGCTCCGATTAAGTGGGCTAGGTTATTCCTGGAGACAAGAATAAGTCACGGTCATTCTTCAACGTGCAACTTTCGTCACCGTTCGTTGCCTGCCTGTCGTGTGCGTTGAGTGATGTTTCCGTGGTTTCCCCTGCTATGTTCTGGAGGGATGTACGGAGATCTGCACCCTTCAGAAGGGGGGAGCCGAACTTCCTGTAACAAGGATCGCACTGGCATTTCTCGAAAATCTCTTAGGGAAGTTTGGTGGAGATTACTGAGATTCTGTTTCTATAACATGATTTTAACACGAGTTGATGCTGACTTTGTTGGTGCATATTTAGAACTGCCCTAAAAATATATTAATTGAATAATATCATAACCACAAATCTCGTGGTTTAGACGTTCGGCTCCTTGGTTCCATAGTCAGTGGAGTGGATTTCAGTTTAGAGATCTCTGAGTTCGATTCTCAGCCAGGTAGGGGATTTATTAATATTATTATTTCTTCTTGCGTTAGGGCCTACTAGGGACCACGTTCCAATTTTAATTCTTCATCCTTTGTTGTTGTTCCTTCCTTTTCTTCCAATGTTCCTTCATTGGTTCACTATGTTTCATTTTTCTTTCTTCAGACCCCTTTGTGCCGGTTTTCTTCCATCTTTAAAACTTTCTTCCTGAAAATTTCTCTTTCCATTACTTCTTCTTTGATGTTGTTTCTTTCCAAGTCTCTTTTGATCTCTTGAATCCAGGCAGTTGTTGACTTTTTCTTCCAAAGATACGTGAAGATCTTTTTGGTTAGTCTATTGTCGTCCATTCTGTAAATATGTCCAGAAAATAGCAGTCTCCTCTTCCGTACTGTTATAGAAATGTTATCTATGTTCTGATAAATTTCGTTGTTACTTCTTAATTTCCAAAATTATGTAGTTTTTAGAGGGCCTAATATTTTTCTTATAATTCTCTTTCTAGTACTTCCAATCTTTGAAGTTTATAATTGAGTACTAAGCATTCACTGGCATATAAACATTCTGGTTTCACAACTATGTTGTAGTAGCCTACTCTATTTTAAGAGTTTTATATAAACATTTTTGTTGTACAGTATGTATTTTTTGTTAAAACATATGCTCTTTTCGTTTTTTGTATCCTTGCCCCTACAGCAGATTTTTCCAAACTATTTTCTTGAATTGTGGTTCCCAATTTTATTATTATTATTATTATTATTATTATTATTATTATTATTATTATTATTATTATTATTATTATTATTATTATTTCGTTGGTTTAGAGGTAAAACTTACTAAGTGACATTTCCATGGTCCAGAGATAATTGACAGTTTCCTGGCGATAACTGAACCAGAAATGCAGCTGGTGATTTCTTTTAAAATAAACAATGGTATGGAGCATTTCTATGCGCTTGATGGACCTCTTCGTGAGAGACGAGAAGAATATTTAGTTCTGAAACCACATACAGATTGTATCAGAACTATGCCGAAGGAAAAATACGTCAGGGATGCTCTTTGTGTTGTGTTAAGAACGATGGTAGGCCTATACAATCGGATTGGCGGAGAAAAATTTTCCTTGCGAGAAAATGAGGTTACATTGTTACATGGGAAAACAGCCTTGAAGATAGTTTTCCATGGTTTCCCATTTTCACACCAGGCAAATGTTGGGGCTGTACCTTAATTAAGGCAACGATTACTTCCTTCTGACTCCTAGCCCTTTCGTATCCCATTAAGACCTATCTGTGTAGGTGCAACGTGAAGCAAATTGTAGGAAGAAGAACATCTTTAGAGCTGCCGACAGGGGGGTGCGAACCCGCTATCTCCCAAATTCAAGCTGACAGCTACGGGACCCAAACCGAGCTCGATTTTCACACCTCTCTGTATTTGTTCCCATGTATAGGAAGGAAAAGAGATTGGTTCTGGTCTGCGTCAACAAGGATCATCCTGTCCTATTTTGGCTAAACGTGACATCATCGTGTCCTGTGAGATGCAATTCGCACGCCTATCATGGCCCTCTGACGTCACCACCTTGTGTTCCGCTACACTGCACCCGTCTGGTCTCACTTTACCTCACACCTAAATGGATCAAGGTTAGCTCCGACCACTAACCTGCATGACTGCATCGCACTGCAATGTTTATCTAATTATATCAACAAACATCCATGGGAACAAACCGACCCGTCTAGACTCGTTTCCGACAATTAGGGAACTATTAGTTTTAGGCAATAATGGGTTGTTGTTGTTGTTGTCGTTGTTGTTGTTTGAGTCATCCGTCCATAGACTGGTTTGATGCAGCTCTCAATGGCTTCCTATCCTGTGCTAAACTTATCATTTCTAGGTAACTATTATATTCTATTTCTGCTCTAATCTGCTTGTCATATTAATACTTTGGTCTACCCCTACCATTTTTACCACCTACACTTCCCTCAAAAACCAGCTGCTCAAGTCTTGGATGTCTTAAGATGTGTCCTATCTTTCTATCTCTTCTTCTCGTCAAATTTGGCCAAATCGATCTCTTCTCACCAATTCAATTCAGTATCTCTTTATTCGTGATTTGATCCATCATTCTCACCTTCAGCATTCTTCTGTAACACCACATTTCAAAAGCTTCTATTCTCTTTCTTTCTGAGCAAGTTATCGCCCATCTTTCACTTTTATGCAATGCTACATTGCTACGCTCCAGACGAAAGTCTTCAAAAACATCTTTCTAATTCCTATATCAATGTTCGAAACGAGGACATTTATTTTCATAAGAAAGGCCTTCTTTGCTGGTGCTAGTCTGCATTTTATGTCCTTACTTCTGCCATCATTAGTTATTTTGCTACCCAAGTAACAATTAATAGTCATCTACTTCCTTAAGACTTCATTCCCTAATCTAATATCACCTGACTTCTTTCGACTGCAGTCCATTACTATTGTTTCGGTCTCACTTATTTTCATCTTGTACTCCTCACCCAAGACTATGTCCATAAAATTCAGGTATTTCGCCAGATCTTCTGCAGTCTCAAATAAAATAACGACATCATCAGTAAATCTCAGGGTTTTGATTTCTTCTCCTTGGATTTTGATTCCCTTCCCAAATTCCTGTTTGATTTCCTTTACTGCCTTTTCTATATAAATATTGAGAAGGAGGGGGTACACACTGCAACCTTGCCTCACTCCTTTTTGGATTGCTGCTTCTGTTTCAAAGCCCTCGATTCTTCTCACCACAGACCGATTTTTATACAGATTGTAGATAATTCTTCGTAGATAGTTCTTCTGAATCCGATCACCTTCAGAATCTCAAATAGCTTCGTCCAATCAACATTGTCAAATGCCTTTTCAAGATCCTCGAACGCCATACATACAAATTATTTGAACAAGGCGCAAGTGTCATCTAGCAGCACTACATTTATGTGTGTTAGTTGCATACATTTTAGGGGTTCTAATAGTTCAGATCGCTGATATTTATGCAAATCTCACTGCAGAACTGTTGTGCGGGTAGCAGACTTTGTTAAATAAGTTTGTATTCTAACCTCGCAGTGCCTAAAAATTCTTTCAAGACGTTACGAATACATGAACATAGGATAAGGTTCGTCTTTCTGCCGGGACGAGTGTATCAGACGTTAAAGCTCTGACTTTCTGAGTCTAAAGGTAGTGGGTTCTATTCCAGTTCAGCCCAGTAGTTTTTATGGTGTTCAGATAAACCAGCTTCATGGCGGTAGATTTACCGGTGGCTAAAATCTAAAATAGCTCTGCGGGGAAAATTTAGGTACTTCGATGTCTCTGAAAACCGTATTAAGAGTAGATGGCGAGACGTAAATCCATTATTATTTTATTATTAAAAGTTCACAGCCTTTTTCCAGTCATTCGATTGGGTCAGGAATGGAACGAATGAATCCCCATTCTAGCGGCGGCGATAGGAATTATGCCAGCTGCTGAGGCCTATAATGATTAATGACTAACAGATGAAATAAATTTATATTGGAGAGTGTTGAAGGACGACAGGGAAAACCGGAGTACCCGCAGAAAAACTTTGTCCAGCACAAATCTCACATGGAGTGACCGGGATTTGAACCACGGAACCCAGCGGTGTGAAGCCGACGGGTTGCCGTCTGAGCCACGAAGGCTCTATTATTATTTTTGTTATGTGTTTATTTAATTGGCCCATGTTCTGAAGCTAAACATCCGTTTTGAATTACTCAATTGCTTCGTATGTAGAAGTAATTTTAACCTCCCCTCAATAAGGATGTAACCAACAAATTTTTGAAAAGTGACATTTCAGTGGAAATAGGGTGTATCATCACGCCTCTATACTGTGGTGCCATCTTGTGTCTTACATTTGAACATCAAGCTTGTTTACAGAAGGCAGAACTTTGTGGTGTAAGGATGGAACATCAGTCAAGATAATGAACAGTGCTTGTGTTAGTTCATCACCAGGTGTAATAGATCATTTAAAAAAGTCCATGGACGAAATCACATCTATATCTTGAAACATATTCTTGACATTATTATTATTATTATTATTATTATTATTATTATTATTATTATTATTATTATTATTATTATTATTATTATTATTATTGTGGAGGCGAATGGAGGAGGATAGGTTATCTAGGAGAATAATGGACTCTGCTATGGAGGGTAAGAGAAGTAGAGGTAGACCAAGCCGACGATGGTTAGAATCGGTTTCTAACGATTTAAAGATAAGAGATATAGAACTAAATGAGGCCACAACACTAGTTGAAAATCGAGGATTGTGGCGACGTTTAATAAATTCACAGAGGCTTGCAGACTGAACGCTGAAAGGCATAACAGTCTATAATGATAATGTATGTATGTATGTATGTATGTATGTTATTATTATTATTATTATTATTATTATTATTATTATTATTATTATTATTAGACTAATATTAGTTGCTATCATCTTTGTTCCAAGTGCATGTACAGGATTTATCTTCTGTTATATAAAAATGTAAGACATACTTGCACATTATTTTCTATTGTGTCACAACTCATACATTATTTTAAGCCCTTAATTTATCATCATCATCATTATCATCATCATCATCTGTTTACCCAGGGTCGGCTTTTCCCTCGGACACAGCGAGGGATCCCACCTCTACCGCCTCAAGGGCAGTGTCCTAGAGCTTCAGACTCTTGGTCGGGGATACAACTGGGGAGAATGACCAGTACCTCGCCCAGGCGGCCTCACCTGCTATGCTGAACAGGGGCCTTGTGGAGGGATGGGAAGATTGGAAGGGATAGGCAAGGAAGAGGGAAGGAAGCGGCCGTGGCCTTATGTTAGGTACCATCCCAGCATTCGCCTGGAGGGGAAGTGGAAAACCACGGAAAACCACTTCCAGGATGGCTGAGGTGGGAATCGAACCCACCTCTACTCAGATGACCTCCCGAGGCTTAGTGGACCCCGTTCCAGCCCTCATACCACTTTTCAAATTTTGTGGCAGAGTCGGGAATGGAACCCGGGCCTCCGGGGGTGGCAGCTAATCACGCTAACCACTACACCACAGAGGCGGACGCCCTTAATTTATAACAATAAAATGTTGTTTTTCCTAGATGTACTCATTTGTATACTTGCATATGAAATTGATTCAAGGAATGTATACCATGAGATAAACCCCGAAAGTAATTTCCCTCTCTGCTGAAAAATACTAATTTCTTGGTTACATCCTTATTTTGGGGAGGTGTTAAAATTTTAAACATTTTTGTAAGAAGCGAGTAAGGATCTGAAAACACATTCTGATCTTTAGACCTAGAGCCAATTAAATACAGGATTATTTGTGAAGAGTTAGTTTATCTTACTTTCCGACGAAAGCAACTCGGGAGGAATTGTATTTGGCAAACAACTTTCAAATTAATTATGACTCTGTAAGTATTGAGAATAGTGACCAGTCCATATGTCAACGCCACAGAACAGGGTGGATCACATTTTACCGAGTGGTACGAGAGACAAACAGATGTTATGAGAACCTATCTCTCCGATGCTCCTCCTACACGATGAGCCATTTAGTCATCGTGCGTCTTACGTCCAGCTGTGAAGTCAAGACACTTGCCATCTGGAGGCCTATATCATCATAGCGCGACTGTAGCAATTCGGCTAACACATCATCAACAGGCCGAGAAGGGATTGGTTTTTTCGAAAGCGATTTGTCTCCGAGCGATCCATGGGCGGAATATCTTACGCAATGAAATCCAAGCGGAGAGTATCGTAGTCTCAAAGGATTAATTCGTGTTATCATGTTATTACAGAACTTAATGACTTGGTGTCAGCATGCGCCGCAGCGAATTTAAGACAAACGCCCATGATGTTCCAATTTCTTGATACAAAAAGATGTTAGAGAAAAATGCTTCCTGTTTAATAATCACATTTTATTGAATGCTCATTTTAATATTGTAGACTGGCGGACAGTTCTTATGTTGTTCGTGTCGCTGACTACATCAATTCCTTTGCATTTAAAAATCTGTTATCGAGGGTTTCTCAGGAGTATATAACAGATCCTCATGATTCTCGCAGACTTGGAAGGTAAAGGTAATCGATAAGAGAACCTAGGTCGTTTGTGGATTGGATAAAAAATCTTTATGGATTACAAGACAAGATTTTCTGAGGGGAAGCTTAGATTGAGAAATCATTGCCATTCTAAAATATATCACAGAACTAATTCAACCTCTGGGTGTTATTGCATTAAGTTTCTTAGCCATTAAACCATGTGATGTATACCAGTTCACTAAATTTAGCAGCCAGGTGTAGGAAGTTAAAATATTTGCTGTGGTGTTATTGTATGTCTTGTATTTGAACTTAAAGCTGGTTTACAGCCAGCAAAACTTTGTCCTCGGTGGTGTAAGGATGTAATAGTCGAGATGATGAACAGTGCTTGTGTTAGTTCATCACCTCGTCCGATAGTTCATTTAAATAAAGGCCATAGACGAAATCTCACCTATATTTCGAAATATTTTCTTGACATTTTCATTGTTATTGTTCTTATTTTGTTCATTACACTAATATAATTTTTGTTACAATTGCGTGTACAGGATTTCTCTTCTGTTATATACAAATGTATCACTTCCAATTCATACATTAGTTTTAAAACCTTATGTTATAATAATACAATATTGTTTTAAATAGATGAACTCATTTGTATCTGTACACTTGAGGTGAAAATCGGGACATACAGTAACCTCTCAATTCAGTGGGCTTCGGATTTAATGTGCATCGTTCTTCAAAGATAATTTGAGAAATACATAATACGGTGCATAACGATCAGAAAAGATTGGCATTGTTTGTTATAAGATTTTAGTGGTTTTGAAATCCATGACTTTTGTAAAATTTGAAGCAGTCCGGTATAATAATAATAATAATAATAATAATAATAATAATAATAATAATAATAATAATAATAATAATAATAACTAGGGGACCCGTGCGAGAAATCTCGCATGTTCATAAAGTGTGTGGTGGCGTAGCCCCCTGGTGAACTAAGGAATACACAAATAAGTACAGTATTAGGCAGTATTACTTACCACTTTGTGTAATCATTGATTTTTTAACATTTATGGTATCCGCTTGAACGGAAGCAAATGCAAGTGCATTATTATACTGACGAATGTTTCGGAAGTAATTTTTAGTTTTACTATCATTCTTTTCTTAACTGAGGCGTCCCAGCGGCCAAAATGTGGGCAGCAACGATGACGCGTATTTTCCTACAGCAACAGTATTTCGTCGTTGCCGGAACGAAACCTCCTATGTGATAATATTTTTTGGAGATTTCTGACCCGCAGCACATACGTTACGAAGAGCGAGAATGCCTTGACAATATTCACATAACATTGCACCTTAGATGACAGAAGCTTACCGGCCAAAGTTCTAAGCTTAAATATTTCACATAGGAGATTTTGTACCGACAGCGACGATTTGCAAATCGCACACTTCGTACAATTTTTAAACTCATTTAAAAAAAAGAAATTGTCGATATTTATGAAATGAGAGTGCAATTCATCACTGCTAGTGTCTATTCTATTTCTTTTGAATGCTCATTTGTCACGATCGGTTACTTGTGAGCGTCACGAAAGGGATCTATACTACTGAAATTATATATATGATAATAATATCGTGTGGACACCGAAGAGGCCTTGTTCAGGTCTTTCGAGTTGACGTCGTATAAGCGACCTGCGTATCTGAAAAGGCTGGTGATAATGTCCGTGAGAATGACATTATAATTAAATACAAAAACACACAAAGTGCAAGAATATAAAATTATTCGCTACAAAGTTTTTTTTTCCGGAGGAAATGGCCTCTTCGGGCATTCCAGGGCGTGGTAACATCCACAAAACTTCTCACACCATCGGCACACAAAATCTACGTACAACACTTGCCTTATGGAAACCATGGAGCGCTCGACGAGTCACTGTGTGTCTCATATCGAAGCAACTTTGGCACCAATTTTCTGTTGTCATTGCATAGTTATATAAAAGTCACTCCAAATTTCTGCCTTCTTCGACTACAATTAATGTAACAGCTCTTGATATTCTTCTGTAGAGTGTAGAGTCGTAGGTCCTAAATGAAGATTTTTTTCTTTTTGCTAGGGGCTTTACGTCGCACCGACACAGATAGGTCTTATGGCGACGATGGGATAGGAAAGGCCTAGGAGTTGGAATGAAGCGGCCGTGGCCTTAATTAAGGTACAGCCCCAGCATTTGCCTGGTATGAAAATGGGAAACCACGGACAATGAAGAAAAGTTCTCGAGTCAGTTTATATACAAGACTTGAGGGTGAGTGTTTAGATATGCAGAGTGCTCTTTTAAGGGAAATTGCTTTCACCCTTTCTATCTATTTTAGATTTTTCTTTTTCAGGAAGGTTCATATGATTTCAATGTCGTAGGTCACAATTTTTACGCGGAAATATTTCAAGGCTGTTTTGATTGATAGTTGACTAAATGATCTATGTCATTTATTGCTGTTATTGCTGCTGTAAGTGAGAATGACATTGGACACTGCATAGACATTAATGAAGGTGACCCAGGCTACCAAGTTCTTAGCCAGCAGGAGATTGGTGAAAATGTTCTACAGAGCGATTTCAAAAGCTGACGATGACAGGAAAAAGAAGAAGAAGAAAAGCAGAACGACCCGAATTAGAAGAAGAAGAAGAAGAAGAAGAAGAAGAAGTGTACACAAATGCGAAGCAACTGAAGAAGTTTTTTAAGCCGAATTCACTGTAGAATGGTATGCCCCTGGTATATAAAACTGTCCCCATTAAAGTAGGCCTATACTATACCACTAAGAGTCTTTTGTTGTCAGTCATATTTATAAGATTCGCAGTTTAACAGACTTTCAATTTTATGGACAAACCTTAGTCTCTAATAGCTCGTTCAATATTATTTAGCAGTGAAATCGATCGATCGATCTTCAAATATTCTAATGCATGTTTGTTCAGATTTCACCCCGAAAGCTGGTTTGATTCTGAACAGCTCAGCCATCACGTGTTACAGGTGGCCAGGGCATCACTGAAGAGGCGAATGAGGGAAATGTGGAGTGAAGTAGTTTTCCGTTGCTTTCTTCACTGAGCCAGAAGTTGCTGTTACATATCTGTCTGCCAAGCCCACTGAAGTGCAAACTCTAACCGACCCTATGAGTAACATTTTCATACCAATTCGTAACAAGGACTGGTTGTATAAGGAATGACATTACTAGCATCACTCAGATCTCGGTCACTTTCATACTGTCAAAGCCTGGGGTAAGACTGAGACAGGTCAATGAAAGTAACATAATTTTTTTAGCTCGTAACAGAGGACATAGTGTACTGTAAACACTAGGTCTCACCAGCGAAGGCATTTCGAGATCTAAAGTGTTGGGAAATTACGTCAGACAGAATTGTACCGGATAAATGTATTACGGGAGACTAAGATTGGGACATCTTGTGATAGACTATAGTATTTCGAACACTGGCATCTCAGATAAAAAGAATTGAATAATAATAATAATAATAATAATAATAATAATAATAATAATAATAATAATAATAATAATAATGTGCGCATCTGTGGTCTAGTGGTTAATGTGATTAACTGCTAGGCCCTAACTCCGGAGGCCAGGGTTCGATTTCCGGCTCTGCTACGAAATTTGAAACGTGGTATGAGGACTGAACAGGGTCCACTCAGCCTTCGGAGGTCATATGAGTAGAGGTGGGTTCGATTCCCACCTCAGCCATCCTCGAAGTAGTTTTCCGCGGCTTCTCACTTCTTCTCCAGGCAAATGCCGGAATGGTACCTAACTTAAGGCCACGGCCGCTTCCTCCCCTCTTCCTTGTCTATCCCTTCCAATCTACCCATTCCCCCACAAGGTACCTGTTCAGCATAGCAGGTGAAGCCGCCTGGGCGAGGTGCTGGTCCTCCTGCCCAATTTTATCCCCGACCTAAAGTCTCACGCTCCAGGACACTGCCCTCGAGGGGATAGAGGTAGGATCCCTCGCTGAGACCGAGGGAAAAACCAACCCTGGAGGTTAAACGGATTAAGAAAGAAAGAAAGAAAGAAAGAAAGAAAGAAAGAAAGAAAGAAAGAAAGAAATTATAATAATATTAAAATAATTAATCTCCCCTCATCCTTGATCCCGTATCAATAAATGGGATTAAAGGGTGGAGATACACACTCTAGTACCTATTTTAATACATTAAAATGGCTATACTGGTCATTGTAGGGTTATGGGTTAATTTTGTCGGGTGATAGCAGACAAGAGATGAGTTCTTCTAGACGATAACATATATAATACTGGGCTACCTCTATGATCGAAGCCGGGAGTCTAACATTGATCTACCGAAGCAGCTGCAGTAGCCCGGCAGATTGATTACTTCTGAGTGGATACCCCTGGGAGGAGGAGGAAATGATAAATGCAGGCTAGCTACAGTTTAAGGACGCTGCTGAAGTTATAAATTTCGTCGCTAATTAACCTAGAGCTCGTGCAGACTCGAGCAGATCGTAACGGTCTTCTTGGTCCCAACGAATTTAAAACTCTGCCAGATAAAAGAATGAGAAATGAGGTCATCCTCTTTGCCAAACTCAAGGCGATGATTATGAAGATAACGAGCTTATGATGGAGTGTCATCCTAGCTACAGAGAAAAGAAATATATAACAGTTTCTCAATGAAATGCAGGACTGACAGACTGTTTTAAAAGAAATGGCTATTTCGTTAAATTTTAAATTCGTGTTTCTTTTTAAACTTAATTATGTTAGCCTTCCGAGCGAACCGAGCACGCCTTTACCGCCTCGGGCAGGCAGCTCCTGATGTTATACTGTACAGAGTGGTACATGAGTTGCAGGATTGTGAGCGACTGAAGGGGGACCTAGACAATGTAGTGAGATGGACAGGGGACAATATTATGATGGTAAACAGGGTGAAAAGTCGCGTTGTAAGTTTCACCAGGAGGAAAAGTCCTCTCAGTTTTAATTATTGTGTTGAAGGGGTGATAGTACTTCATGGGGAACACTAAGTACTTAGGTGTTAATATAAGCAATGATCTTCACTGGGGTAATCATATTAACGAGGTAATTAAGAAGGGTTACAGATCTCTTCACATGGTTATGAGAGTATTTAGGGGTTGTAGTCAGGATGTGAAGGAGAGGGCATATAAGTCTCTGGTCAGACTCGCTGATGATTGATACAAGAACTGGAAGGGAAAGCATCACGATTTCTTCTACGAGATTTCCGACAAAGAAGTAATGTTACGAAAATATTGGAAACTTTCAGCTGGAAAGACTTGGGAGTGAGGAGATGAGAGCTTCGAGTATGTGGTATGTTTCGAGCTGCCAGTGGAGAGTTGCCGTGAAATGACATTAGTAGGCGAGTAAGGTTGAGTGGAGAGCTTCCGTGGTTCAGGCGGCAGCACGCCGGCCTCTCACCGCTGGGTCCCGTGGTTCAAATCCCGGTCACTCCATGTGAGATTTGTGCTGGAAAAAGCGGAGGCGGGACAGGTTTTCCTCCGGGTACTCCGGTTTTCCCTGTCATCTTTCATTCCAGCAACACTCTCAATTATAATTTCATTTCATCTGTCAATCATTAGTCATTGCCCCAGAGGAGTGCGACAGGCTTCGGCAGCAGGCACAGTTCCTATCCTCGCCACTAGATGGGGCTTCATTCATTCCATTCCTGACCCGGTTACTGACTGGAAAACAGGTTGTAGGTTTTCTTCTTCTCAGCTTAAGCGGAGCTTTTAAAAGTAGGAATTATCATAATATGAAGACAATGTTGGAATGGAAGAGGACAGATTGGGACAAATATTCGTTTATAGAACGAGGAGTAAGCGATGTTAATAAATTATCAAGGGAAACGTTCGATAAATTTCCAAATTGTTTGGAAACGTTTAAGCTAGGTAAACAATTGATAGGAAATCTGCCGCCTGGGCGTCAGCACTAAGTGCAGATGGTTGATGATTGATTGATTGATTGATTGATTTTTAGAATAAATTACAGTATTCTTTGTCAATATGATTGAAATACCTCTACTCGATCCGATGTAATTGGTCTCCCAGGCAGCCGCGCTGCAAACTAGACGGAAAGTACCGAAAACAACAACATGGTTCAACCCGGAAGAAGAACGAAACAAGTCGAACTCGGGACCTCTGTGACCAAAGGCCAGCACGGTAACCATTTAGCCATGGAACCGGACATTTAAACACTGACATGCCGAAAGTCATGGGATAGCACTATTTAAGGGTCATAGTCGTTGCGCCATCGTACCGTGACGTCTTTGAAGTGCACACAGACTTGTATCCGGTGTGATGTGACATCTCGAGAGTGATGTCTGTGCTGGTCGTAGCAAAGCGACGTGAATTACTGCTCACAGTGAACAGCGCAGTGGCCGACCACAGATGCTTAATGATCACGATTAGCGGCGTCTGGCTAGAATTGTCCGTGGTAACAGACAAGCCACAGTGACTCAAACCAAATCCCCATTCAATGCAAGATGTCCCAGATGCATAACCAGCACATCTGTCACAAGGATATGGGAGCAGAAGACCTGCCAGAGAGTCCTTGTTAACACCACGACACCGGGCACAGCGTTTCACCTGGGCGCGTGACGTTGCCAATTGGACCATGGAGGAGTGGCGATATGTTGCTTGATCCGATGAGTTACTGTTCCAGTTGTTTCGAGCTGATGGTAGGGTTCGTATATGGCGCAGGCCGAATGTTCCATGGACCCCAGTTGTCAACAAGGTACTAACAGGTTGGTGGAAGCACCATAATGGTGTGGCAGGTGTTCGTGTGGTAAGGGTTGGATCCGCTGATTCACCGGAACAGGTCGCCGACCCGTGACTGCTTCGTTGAACTGCTTGGTGACAACTTGCAGTCCTTCATGGACTTCACATAACCGTACAACAATGAGATTTTCCAGCAGGATAATGAAACGTGATATCGGGCCCAAGTTGTCCAGCATTGGTTCGAGGAGCGTTTTGGAGAGTTTCAACGACTGCTGTAGCCACCGCGTTCGCCTGATATGAATCGTGTCGAGCATTTATGGGACGTGGGACACCCAAGATTTTGCGCCTACAAATAGCAGGACGCTGCGGGTTACAATCCAAATAACATGGGTCAGAATCTCCCCATAGGTGTTACTTCCACTTGCGGAAAAGATGCCACAACGAACTGCTGCACTGGGGTGAGCTAGAGGAGGCCTTCACGATACTAGAAAACTGTCCCATGACATTTTAAAATTAATGGCATCTCTTTCAGGTATAATATCTTACCGGGGAGATGTAGCCGAGAATACATCTCTAGACTGAAAGTGGACAGAACCCAGACTTCGGGACATAGAAAAGTGAAACTTTGTATAGCTATCAATATAAGTTTCAGATATTATATGATAGATTACAGTCACCTCACTTGATAAAATGGTGGCAGTAAAGTCATAGACAGCATTTAATTTTATGGTGCACATTACAGCATAATTACTCACGGTATTACACTTATATTTCGCAGGCTTAAATAATCTAGGTTTATCTTAAACTTTATGAATAGTTATGAAATATAACCCAAATTCAAATTTCTGTGGTTATTTAGTTTAGAAAGCAGGAAAACGTAGTACAATATCACAAAAATGTCTTATAAAACCTATGATTATCTGGAAAATACACAATTCTTCACAAAAGGATCTACCGACTCACTATTTAGTAACACTGAAAATTGCAAAGCACTAACACTTGTAGTTTCGGAAGAAAGTGTATCTTTTTGGTGAAATACTGAAAGCTTTAATTAATGCAGCAACAATTGTAAGGTGGATCGCGTAGCTGTGAACTTCCATTTGTGAGATAGTGGGTTTGAATCCTATTGCCGGCAGCCCTGAAGATTTTTCCGTGGTTTCCCATTTTCGCACTGGGCTGTACCTTAATTAAAGTCATGGCCACGCCCACGGCCGTCACTTTTCAAATCCTGCCGGTAGCCCTTTCTCATCCTTCCTTCGCCGACAACCTTTGATCTGTTAGTGCAACGTCAAACCACTAACAAAAGAAAATAATAAAACAAATAAAATTTAAAACAAGTAACTTTGAAACATATTTCCCGTTGAGCTACAAGGTTGAGATTTCCACACAATGTAAGGAGAAACTCGTTAATTCAGAAAACATAATTTTCAAAATGTTGACCGGTTACATCTCCCCTTAGTTATCCAAACGGCATGGGTCAGAATCTCGGCATGGATGTTTCTTTTACCTGTCGAATCGACATCACGACGAGATGCTATACTTGGCCAAGCTAGAGGAAGGCCTGCACGGTACTAGATCTCTTTCCCATACCTTTTGGCATGTCTGTGTATCATATTTGTTTTTAATTTGAAGATGGTTTTCCGTGGTTTCCAATTTTCACACCATTTACATGCTGGGGCTGTACCTTAATTTTTTTGCTAGTGGTTTTACGTCGCGCCGTCACAGCCAGGTTTTATGGCGACGATGGGATAGGAAAGGCCTAGGAGTTTGAAGGAAGCGGCCGTGGCCTTAATTAAGGCACAGCCCCAGCATTTGCCTGGTGTGGAAATGGGAAACCATGGAAAACCATCTTCAGGGCTGCCGACAGTGGGATTCGAACCCACTATCTCCCGGATGCAAGCTCACAGCTTCACGCTCCTAACCACACAGCTGTACCTTAATTAAGGCTACGGTCTCTTCCTTCCCACTCCTAGCCCCTTCCTATCCCATCGTCGCCATAAGACCTGTCTGTGTCGGCGCGACGACGTAAATCAAAAATATAAAAGAAAATGTTTTTAATGAATGGTACCTTTCTAAGGTATTTTCTAAATGTATGTTGTACTGAATTAGTTTCAAAAGACTGAAGAACACCACAGTTATATATTAAACATTTATACACGCATTATCCTTCGATTTCTTCTTATTTCCGTGTAATACAGAATGTTTTGTAATTCGAGTCGAAGTCAGCTCTAATTAGCTCCAATTACCGGGGCTCTACTGTAGATATTTACTGTATCAATATTTCTAGCCAGAAAGTGAAGGATCTCAGGAGTACATTCGGTTGGTGGTTGCTCTTCTGTTTCCGAGATACTGGGTTCGATCTCGGCTGAGTTGGTGAGATCAGATATATATTTCAATGTGACCATGCTATGCTTCCAGCTCACTAAAGGACTCCTGAAGGACAAACATTGGTGTAAAAGTTTCCTTTGGGAAAATAAAATGAT
Organism: Anabrus simplex; assembly: GCF_040414725.1. Taxonomy (NCBI): domain Eukaryota; kingdom Metazoa; phylum Arthropoda; class Insecta; order Orthoptera; family Tettigoniidae; genus Anabrus; species Anabrus simplex. Next base: position 464,662,198 of record NC_090267.1, read on the forward strand.
CATAAATATGTATTTGAATAAATGAAACTCATATGATAACGACTAATTTATTTGCGTCTAGTGAATCGTTTTCGATAGACATCTGTATGGAATTTGCAGCCAACAAGTGTAGGATTCAATGTGTCGAAAGGGAAAAACTTGATTCAAGGCCTATGAAATTACCACGAATGAAATAATCAGTTTGGAGCAGCCATTCCCAAACTGTGGTCCACGGGGGCCCGCGACGATAATGCAAGGGAACAGCAATAATAATAATAAGTTGGAAATAGCCAACAAGACAGGTTCGAGAATCTCCGTAGAAAAAAAAATTATTACAAACATCAAGAACGCTCCAAAATGTTTGGCAACAGGTACTGGTCCATAATTCAAGAAAATGGTTTAGACAAATCTGCAGTAGTATGCTATCACAAAGAATTTTTATAACAAAAGTGTCTTTCTAAAATCCTTAAAATAAGGCACTACACTACAGTGGTGAAACCGGAATGCCTATATGCAAGTGAACGCCTGGTACTAAACTATAGATTAGATGAATTTGAGGTACTAGAAATGAGAATCATGAGAAAAATCTTAGCCCCTATGAAAACAATAGAAGTATGGACATTAAGATCTAATGATGAAATATACAGGTACATACAAAAAATAACAGAAACCATAAGAAAAAGGAGATTACAATTGTTTGGACACATTTACAGAATGGATGATTCCAGATTTACAAAAAGGATTTTCAAGTACCTTTGGGACAAAAGGCAACAACTAGCTGGATTCAAGAAGTAAAGAAAAATTTAGAAAGAAATAATATAAGAGAAGAAGAAACTATGGACAGAGAGATTTTTAGAAAGAGGGTAGTAAGTATGGAAGGATTCCAAGGAAGATTGAACAAGAAACCTGGTTCGAAGTAGTTCGAGGACATAAAGAAACGTCATAGTGAAAGGAATACTGGAAGGAACGGAACAGAAAAAGACAAAGTATGAAGAATTGAATTGAAATTGGCACGTGGTCCTTAGCAGGCCTCATCGGAAAGAATAATAATAATAAGCTGTAAGTACTTAAAGAGCAAAACTATATTGTAAACACACAATTCATAGACCATTATACTAAGTTTACATACAGAACTGCAACTCTTCACTTGGCAGAGAAGAAACACTACAAAGTAGTGTGATGTAATTGTGAGAAACTTGAAATTGTTAGTATCCATACTCAAAACCATATTTTCCACCTGTGGTTGAGAAAATATCGTGGATCAGAAATCTCCATGGATAAACGGTTAGCGTGCTGGCCTTTGGTCACAGTGGTCCCGGGTTCGATTGCCCCCAGGATCGGGAATTTTAACCATAATTGGTTAATTTCGCTGGCACGGGGACTGGGTTTATGTGTCGTCTTCATCATCATTTCATCCTCATCACGACGTGCGGGTCGCCTACGGGAGTCACATGAAAAGACCTGCATCTGGCGAACCGAACTTGTCCTCGGACAATCCCGGCACTTAAAGCCATACGCCATTTCATTACCTATTTGAAACTGAACATGAACTGTCCTCCACTGTGATAGATGAACTAGGAGAAGTATCTTGGCAGAGAGAAAGTGAAAAATAAAATTGAAGTATGATATAGATGGAGAATCAGATGGAACGGCATGTTTAGCTCCAGGAAGTTCCATGAATGTATCACAACTCCACGTCTCTGATCGGCTTTTGGGTTTGTGACATCCCCTATACCCTACAGTTTCTAGAAAGGAAATACTGTACTGAGTTTAATGCCTTTCATGAGAACATACCTGTTTGAGTGTACCTTTCCTGCTCTCAAAAACAGTGGCGGCTGGTGGTTTCAAAGTTCAGTGGTGCACAATTTTTACCAATGATATAATATGATTACAGGCTAATTTTCAAATCCAGATACATCAACAATACTTCTTCTTATTAGAAATAAAACATTTTACATTTCTATTTTCAGGAATATTACTACAACCTATTAACATTTTTTTATTTAAAAACTCTTTTACCATATTGGAAGGAAACACTTTGATGTAGCCTAATTCCGGTATTGAAAAATTTTTTTTTTAAAAATGTATCTGGTTTCGAAATCAAACGTCGCGTAGGCCTACCTATCCGTATCGCCTCGGATTTGTCTTCGGCAGTCCGTTGCGGAAACGGCCCAGACATTAAAGACTGCACCGAATTCATGATCTGGCAAAATGCCACTAACTGACAAAAATGCACAATAATAAAAACACACACGCTGACACGAATGTTTACTCAGTGAAATCAATAAGCTGCTTAGCTTGTACGCACATAACAAAGCTCACGACTATACTGAAAGAAATGGCGGTTTTTATTTTCAAATTTAAAGCCATTAGTTATATATCGAGTCACGGCCGACTTGATCCCTCGCTGTGCTCGGGGCTAGCTAGAGTGACGCATCAAGTCGGCCGTGATCCAGCAGATGAACTTCCATCTAATGTCGCTAGATGACATCCCTGTTCTGTAACAGACTCTCACATTGAGGAGCAGCGAAGGTTAGCGACTTTACTATATACACGGCCGACTTGATGCGTCACTCTAGCTGAGCGCAGCGAGGGATCCAGTTGGCCGTGCTATATAGTAATTGGTTACGTAGGAGCAAGACCGACTTCATGCGGCGCTCGAGCGCAGCGAGGGATCCAGTCGGCCGTGGTAGGAGGAGCCAGGTTGATAAATCTCCATTTAAGCAATGTATAAGAAGCCACGCCTATTGTTTCCTTTCCCCGCGTACCCCTCTAGCGGCCGTAGAGCACCCCTCTTGCAGCCCCGCGCACCCCTCTAGCAGCGAAGGTTTCATCCTACCTCAGGTTGACTCTCCACTGCAAACTTGTGGGCTCCTGCAGTGAACATCTAAAGAGTATCGGCTTGTAAAGTCTCCTGTAGCCAATACTTATTCTTTCAAGCTCTTGAAAGGGTTGTCTTGTTGAATGAAAATACAGTACCGGTAGTTGAGTAATCTAAATTATAAAACTTTACCTAAAATAAACAGAAAATATTAATGGAGGTAGCGCAAACCTGCAAACTTATGGAGAAACCGCCCCTGCTCAAAAAAAATGACAACGAAGTACAGAAACAGAGCTAATGTAGAGGGGGATGTTCGGTTCGAGTGACTCTTGTAAAACGCCTGGCACATAACAAAATTCTGGTTCTTGTTTCCAGAATGTAGTATTAAGTTCTGTGGCTGCGGGGTTCTTGGACATACATGCGATATGTTCAGGGGGCCTCAGAGACATAAAGGTCGGGAAACCCTGGCTTGGAGTATGATGAGATGAGGCATCAGTCATGGCCGTCTATCAGTACTTCACCGTTGCTACTGTTCACTCCATGTTAAGAAAACAGTATTGCTCTTATGACGACAGAGTTGCCATATAGAACGGCTCCGCTCAACACAATCACAGAAAAACGGCGGTACATAAATTTGTGAAATTCAGTATTTAAGTTCAAGATAAAAAGCGGAAGAAACTAAGCTGCACATTATTTTTATGACCTAAAGGGGACGGGGGTTTACAGAGGTTATTTTTAGTTTGTGCAGAATCAGACGTAAACTACCAAACCAAACCAAACCAAACCCCATGGCACTACAGCCCTTGAAGGGCCTTGGCCTACCAAGTGACCGCTGCTCAGCCCGAAGGCCTGCAGATTACGAGGTGTCGTGTGGTCAACACGACGAAACCTCTCGGCCGTGATTCTTGGCTTTCTACACCGGGGCCGCTATCTCACCGTCAGATAGCTCCTCAATTCTAATCACGTAGGCTGAGTGGACCTCGAACCAGCCCTCAGGTCCAGGTAAAAATCCCTGACCTGGCCGGGAATCGAACCCGGGGCCTCCGGGTAAGAGGCAGGCACGCTACCCCTACACCACGGAGCCGGCGACGTAAACTACAGCACATAAAAAATTGGGGGAGAAAAAATGTTTTATGGAATCGAGGGGTGAGGGATGTATCTAATTGCATTTAATACATTTCCCCAGGCAACGCGGGATACTACTGTGCTGTTGTATCGCTCACAAAAATAATAGTAAAAATGAAATGCAGTCGTAAAAAAAGTAGTGAAATTAAAATGCGCTTAAGAAAGAGCATCTAAATTATGTTATACCATGATGTATCACTGCACAGCACAATACCAAACTATTCAGTAACAACTTCTGTACAGTACGAAAATAATGGAACATACACAAATACTATGCACTATACAGCCAACTCTCACTCAATTTAAAACAAGTACGCACTGATTTAAAGCCTAACAACACGCACGCAACAAGTAAATACTGTAGATAACTTCACTACAGAAGTGAGCTGCCGGCGGTTCACAGAGTGAAGGACTACATAATGCTAGTACCAGAGCAACACAGAAGAAGGCAAATGAAGGAAGGTAACGAAGCGATGGCTGTTCCTGCCATTGTGCTTCTCCCTACGAATATATTTATGAAAAAGAAAATGTTAAGTACTTATTTTGATAACTCACAGGCAAAAATGCCTCATCCTTTTTATCTGTCTCTCATAATATTAACATTGTAATATATTATCACTTCCAAACCTCCGCATAAAGGCTTCTATAATTATGATCTATAAAATTCAAAACAAAGTAGTCCGCTCAAACACATCAGTAATTACCAATTCACAGATTCATAATTATGAAATAAGAATTATTTATAATATTCACTACAATCAGATTCATTCCACTAGTTATGGTCAAAATTCTCTTTGGCATTTTTCTATAACTATGTATAACTCGCTTCCAAAAAAATATAAAAATGGTACCAACTTTATCTATCTTCAAGAGTAATGTAACTAAATACTTGAAGTAGCATGGTAATTCTGGTTAGGAAGCTTTGTTCTATCTTATCTATTACATCATGTTAAATTATATACTTACTGTATTTTATTTTGTAATTACATTGTGAATATAGCTGCCATTGTAATTTATTTGTATTGCACCAAGAAGAACCTTGGCTCAGGAGCCTATATTGAAAATAAATAAATAAATAAATAAATAAATAAATAAATAAATAAATAAATAAATAAATAAATAAATAAATAAATAAATAAATAAATAAATAAATAAATAAATAAATAAATAAATAAATAAATAAATAAATAAATAAAAAATGTACATAACAAAATACAGTACAATATCCCTTAATCACGAGGAATTATGGGTATAGGTAACATCTCGTCACACGTTTTGTATTCATTGCTAATTTCGTCAGGCAAATTCTCAAATGACCCCCAACCATAAAACACATTCAAAATCTGACACGACAGGGTCACTTTAAAACTGAAGGAACGTTAAGCAAGTAGCATTCATAGGAGGTAAACGGGTACAGAGAGTAGTGTGCCCTGTAAATGAGAAATCATTATGAGGGATATCATTACTCCAGTGTTCCAGTGTCTACTTTTCAATTACTTTCTTGATGGTGATGTAAATATCCACGGCGAGTTGAAACAATAGGCTGTAACTTTAAGGTCTGACAGTGGAATGAGCGGGAGCAATTACCGTCTAGGGACAAACTGAAATTGTGAATGGCAGAACAATATTCCTGAATATACGTGGGCGTCCAGGACAAACCTGGGTGGGGCTGCGGCAACAAGTGACATGTGGCCGGGATATTGTTATGGGCCGACTGCGTGGTGGATAGGTAGGTCATTACATCATCTTCATGGATTATCTCGTTGAGAAAGAACTCGTGGCATCCTGACGCTCTCTCGCAGATTCTAGAAAACAATCACTTGCTTCAATTGACTTATTGTCATGCTTCACTCATAAAAAAAAGGAAGACCGTTACAGCATGGATTAAGGAAACGCGGAAAGATATAGGAATTTTAAATATCTCGGAGGTCCAAATCAGGCTTCAGGTATATTTTTTTGGGGGCGGGGGGGGGGCATGATTAACATGAACACAGGCATGTGAAGTGGGGAACAACTATTAAAACAAACATTCCTATATAGAAACAATATTCACAAACAGAACAATAATATAGCTTGTTTCTCGAACATATTTTTAACGAGTTTTGTGTACGGAGTTTTTCAATAATATTCACAAGTAAACAGAAAAATAGAACTTTTCATAAATAAATATTTTGAAGGAGTGGTTTACGTACGAAGCTATCAAAGATGTCCGCCTCTGTGGTGTAGTGGTCAGTGTGATTAGCTGCCACCCCCGGAGGTCCGGGTTCGATTCCCGGCTCTGCTACGAAATTTGAAAAGTGGTACGAGGGCTGGAACGGGGTCCACTCAGCCTCGGGAGGTCAAATGAGTAGAGGTGGGTTCGATTCCCACCTCAGCCATCCTGGAAGTGGTTTTCCGTGGTTTCCCACTTCTCCTCCAGGCAAATGCCGGGATGGTACCTAACTTAAGGCCAAGGCCGCTTCCTTCTCTCTTCCTTATCTATCCCTTTTAATCTTCCCATCCCCCCACAAGTCCCCTGTTCAGCATAGCAGGTGAGGCGGCCTGGGCAAGATACTGGTCATTCTCCCTCTCACGCTCCAGGACACTATCCTTGAGGCGGTGGAGGTGGGATCCCTCGCTAAGTCCGAGGGAAAAACCAACCCCTGAGGGTAAACAGATTAAGAAGAAGCTATCAAAGATAATCACAAGTTTAAAAAAAATAGAACTTGCTTCATAAATACATTTTCTTAATAAATGTCCTGTTACCGTACTGCACATTATGCATTTCATGATACGAAATGTGAAAAGCTCTACCACCGGATGTACCACATGAACAGAGTCCATTGGGAAATGTAGTTCTCTCTTCTCCAGATTGAACGCCTTAGCAACCTCCGCAGACTACCAAACTCCGCGTTTTAAGGGAATTTGACACCCAGGAGGAGAATATTTCTTTTTTTTGGGGGGGGGGAGGGATGGCACTCTGCCCCCGAGATCATTTTTGGGGGACAGAAAACGTCTTGAACCCCCGAAAGTCGGCGCCGCTGGTCCAAATGAAAATGAAAATCCACAGCCTGTTTCCAGTCATTCGACCGGGTCGGAAGTGAAATGAATGAAACACCATCTAGCGACGAGGATAGGAATTGTGCTGGCTGCCGAAGCCTGTCGCACTTCTCAGAGGCAATGATTAATGTTGACATCCGAGTTAACTTGTGTTTGGGACAGCGGGAGATATGTTGACATCCGAGGTAACTCGGGTGTGAGATGGAAAAAGTTAATGGTTTCATTTGGAGGCATCGGACCGAATCTGGCTGACGAAGTCCTCACTTCGAAATGCAACACCCATAATCCATTTGGATAGGTAACTGTCGCCTTCGTAGACTAAAGCCTTCAATCTTCTTCTTCTACTTCTTTTTGCCATTTTCGCGCTTAAGGAAACAGGATCTGCTCTACTAGAATGCTGTCGTCACTTTATCCAGTTGTCAACATCAAATGACCTTAGCTTTGTAGTCCCCATGTCACTCCAATTTGAACGCTTCTCCCCCTCCTTCTCTTCTTCTTCTACTAATACAGCTTTTACCACATCTATGGGGTCACGGGGTGGGGTGCGAACTGTGTAGCACATGTGAATTTGGCCCTGTTTTACGGCCGGATGCCCTTCCTGACACCAACCCTATGGAGGGATGTAATCACTATTGCGTGTTTCTATAGTGGCTGGTAGTATGGTGTGTTGTATGTATATGATGGGCTGCTGACCACGGGGCCCTAAGCTAAATCCTGGCATTGCTTCCATTTACTAGTACCAGGCTCCTCACTTTCATCTATCCTATCCGATATCCCATGGTCAACTCTTGTTCTTTTCCGACCCCGACGGTAGTAGAGCATTCGAGGCCTGGGAAGTTTTTCATTTTCACACCCATCGTGGCCCTTGCCTTTCTTTGGCCGATACCTTTATTTTTCGAAGTGTCGTACACCTTCCATTTTTTCTCTCTGATTAGTGTTATATGGAGGATGTTTGCTTAGTTGTACTTCCTCTTAAACCAATAACCACCACCACCAGTACGAATACGAACAGGAAAGTATTAGGACATACACAAATACTCAGTCCCCGAACCAGAATAATTAATCCGACGCGAGGTACCGTATTTTATCCAGTTGAGTAACTCCTAAGGACCATCTGAGCACGCTCATTTTGACTGAATCAAATCTCCGCTCGGTTGGGTGAAAAGTATGTACCTACCTACATATTCATTATAGACTGTTATGCCTTTCAGCGTTCAGTCTGCAAGTATGAATTTAAGTAAAAATATTCCTGGATTTACATTCCATTATCATCGATTTAATGGGAACTTCGAGGTCCCGGCGTTTTGTTCCACAGAAGTTCTTTTACGTACAGGAAAGTCTACCGACATGAAGCTGGCAAATTTGAGTACCGTCAAATGTCACCGGACTGATCTGGGATCGAACCCGAAAACTCGAGCTCAGAAGAGCAGCACTCTACTATCTGAGCTACTGAGCCTGGCAGGTTTTAAGTCTCGATTGTAAGTAACTGTTATCTTTCAGTGACAGTGGATAATTTATCACTCTACGTATTCCTTTACCGGGCGAGTTGGCCGTGCGCGTAGAGGCGCGCGGCTGTGAGCTTGCATCCGGGAGATAGTAGGTTCGAATCCCACTATCGGCAGCCCTGAAAATGGTTTTCCGTGGTTTCCCCATTTTCACACCAGGCAAATGCTGGGGCTGTACCTTAATTAAGGCCACGGCCGCTTCCTTCCAACTCCTAGGCCTTTCCTATCCCATCGTCGCCATAAGACCTATCTGTGTCGGTGCGACGTAAAGCCCCAAGCAAAAAAAAAACGTATTAATTACTCTAAAAAACGTCCCGATCTACTGAATCGTGTATTCAACACATGAGATACTTTTTCCCTATTTATTATCTTATACCGAGATAACTTGAACTTAAGTTCGAAAACGAACATGTTAGGCATCTGTATATTAAAATAGTGTACTAAAACAGCTTTGGCGAATCCGTCCGTCCGTTCTGCTGGACCGATTTGCTTCATGTTTGTTTTGTTCTTTCCGGAATTACCTGCCGGTGAATGATGAGACATTGATAGGTCTCTAAGTTCAGCTAACTTTGAATAATCATAAAATTAATTCATTAAATGACCGTTTCAGTAATTGCAGGCGGAGGCTTACCCTAACCCGCAATACATGCTGTACTTATCAGGTTGCTAAGCGACTAACACTTTCATTAATATTCTCATATATGTGATTTTCATCCTTAGTAATGTCATTGCATGCGGACATCTTTGATTACTATCTGTCAAGCCAGAGAGTATAAACTTCCTCTGATCACGGAAGAATATTAATCCGCACTATATACTCTTTGGAGCCGGCCCCGTGGTGTAGGGGTAGCGTGTCTGCCTCTTGCCCGGAGGCCCCGAGTTCGATTCCTGGCCAGGTCAGGGATTTTTCTCTGAAGGTCCACTCAGCCTACGTGATTAGAATTGAGGAGCTATCTGACGGTGAGATGGCGGCCCCGGTCTCGAAAGCCCAGAATAACGGCTGAGAGGATGCGTCATGCTGACCACACGACCCCTCATAATCTGTAGGCCTTCGGGATGAGCAGCGGTCGCTGGGCAGGCCAAGGCCCTTTCAAGGGCGTTAAGTTCCGTGGGGTTTGGTTTTATATACTCTTTGATTCTCTGACCTTCCCCAGCTTCTAAATATACTCAACAGATGGCAGAACTGTCCTAATAACTTTAATAGGAAACATCAACGTACGCTTCAGCGGGAACGTATCAAGTCGACTAGCCTTCTGTATGACCATTACCAGTAATAAAGTGCAGGGGTGTCTACTTACCCGAACCAGAATTCAGTCACGGCCAATTGTATACTGCACAATCTCGGGCAAGATCGTTTGAAAATGTTAAGATCCAGATACACCCGAATGGTCGAAGCACAGTGAATATTGTATGGAGAGAAGTGTCATGAACTACATTACGAATGCATCAATTATTATGTACCGGTATTGAATGTTCATAAAACTATTGAAAAGGGCAGGCAAAGCAATGTGATTGTGACAGGCATATCAAGACCAGTTGTCTGACCTATTCATAACGAATGCTGCGGAGCAATACGGGTCCGCTAGTTAGTATTATACCTTATTGGCATCGATGAAACCACTTTCTCCTTTGCGAAAATCAAATGATCATAAATATGTCTCCCGATCATGGCCATCCTTCAATGGCTGCTGTCCGACTCGTTGGCTGAACGGCCAGCATACTGGCCTTCGGTTCAGAGGGTCCCGGGTTCGATTCCAGGCGGGGTCGGGGATTTTAACCTTAATTGGTTAATTCCAATGGCACGGGGGCTGGGTGTATGTGTTCTCTTCATCATCATTTAATCCTTATCACGACGCGCAGGTCGCCTACGGCCGTCAAATAGAAAGACCTGCACCTGGCGAGCCGAACCCGTCCTGGGATATCCCGGCACTAAAAGCCATACGACATTTCATTTCAACGGCTGCTAATTTCAGATGGTAACCAGCCGTAAGACATAGCCAGCACGGTTGCTAGGTAACAATGTCTAGCCGTCCATCCATACCTCACATCACTGCCTGCACGGTTGCTAGGTAACAATGTCTAGCCGTCCATCCATACCTCACATCACTGCCTGCACGGTTGCTAGGTAACAATGTCTAGCCGTCCATCCATACCTCACATCACTGCCTGCACGGTTGCTAGGTTACAATGTCTAGCCGTCCATCCATACCTCACATCACTGCCTGCACGGTTGCTAGGTAACAATGTCTAGCCGTCCATCCATACCTCACATCACTGCCTGCACGGTTGCTAGGTAACAATGTCTAGCCGTCCATCCATACCTCACATCACTGCCTGCACGGTTGCTAGGTAACAATGTCTAGCCGTCCATCCATACCTCACATCACTGCCTGCACGGTTGCTAGGTTACAATGTCTAGCCGTCCATCCATACCTCACATCACTGCCTGCACGGTTGCTAGGTAACAATGTCTAGCCGTCCATCCATACCTCACATCATTGCCTGCACGGTTGCTAGGTTACAATGTCTAGCCGTCCATCCATACCTCACATCACTGCCTGCACGGTTGCTAGGTTACAATGTCTAGCCGTCCATCCATACCTCACATCACTACCTGCACGGTTGCTAGGTAACAATGTCTAGCCGTCCATCCATACCTTACATCACTACCTGCACGGTTGCTAGGTAACAATGTCTAGCCGTCCATCCATACCTTACATCACTCCCGGCTGGTTGCTATGGTTACCCTTCCGTCACACATTTTGTTGTGTCACGTTACACAGATTTTCGGATGATCCCCAGCCACAAGACATATTTATGCCAAACGGATAATCATCTGATATATAATACACCTAGAGTTTTATCAACAACATTGCTATTGACCGTGTGCAATTAGGATGCAGCTCGGAGTTAAAACACTTTGTAGCAGCGACTTGGATTTAAATAAAACGGTTTAGAGTTAAGTAAACATGAAATAAGACAGTCCGGAATTCGTCAGATTGGAAACAGGGACAGCCTAGAGTTAAGTTAGATTAGAAATTAAGTAATAAATTAATAAGTTAATTAAATGCTCAAACCTGTGTCCGGCTCCGTCACTGGTTAGCATACTGGCCTTTGTTCCGAGAGATTACTTGTTTGATTCCCGGCCAGGTCCAGGATTTTAATTTTAATTGGTTGAATTCCTCTGGCTTGAGGCGTTTGGTGTCTGTGTGTCGTCTTCGAAACTGAATTCATCCTAGATAGGGCCCCATCCTTACAGAGCCGCAGGTCTCCAATGGTCGTCAACTCGAAAGACCTACACCAGGCCTTTCCGGAGGACATATGGCATTAGTAAGATTAACAGATCAGTACCACCACGTCAACAACGCAGACCCCCTACATACTAGATGACGCAGTTGTTGACCAATCTACACAATCTTCGATAACTTGAACAAAAGCATTGACAGTAAAAGCGCACCGAAATTGAATTGCTCTGATTAGGAGATATGAAATATCTTACACCATTCATGGCATTTAATAAACTAACATAAGGAACAGGACATACGGTAATATAAAGAACACTGACTTGAGACGCTGACATTTAGATAAGTAACAAGGGCAAAAAAGTTAAATTTATGAAGATGACTGCCATATGCACACTGGTGGAACGTGAAGGCGTCTTGGAATGCTGTGAATGAGACCAATTTTATGCGGCATAAAACTGTACGAGTGAAATAAGCGCGGGAAATATTTTAGTATCATTCCAATCTAATCCTCAAGACAGAGTGGAACATATTATGGAGTATTGAAAATACAGCTTCTTTTCGTATTAGTCTCATTTACTTGAAGTAACCCAGGAGAACAAAGGTAATCAATTCTCCCTTAAAATGCTAGTAATATAAGCCGGATAAAACATGCATTTCAAACAGCTCATGTCAGGTTGAATCCCTGTTTGAAGCTAACTTACCACCTATTCTGGGAATGTTAATTTCCTTATTTTTAGATACGTTCAGATTAGAAATGCTTAAACCTCCAGATTTGAAACTTCGATGCATTAAAGACTAAACATTTCGCTGTTCACTACTCCTTTGGATTTTAATTTATTTGAAAGGATAATTTTTAAGGATTGCTTTTCGTAATTCAACATTTAAGGTAAAGTATTAGGAGTATTTTTTCTTGATTGCAAATATAATATTGAGGAACAAAGTGGACAGCTTTAAATACATAATGTTTAGAAGTGCCATGGATAACTATCTGAACTGTCCGTTTCTTATAGTTTCTCAATTGTCATTACCCTAAAGAAAACTAAACATATACGAAAACTGAGAAAAATATCTTCGAAGTTTCTTAAATAAAAATCTTGCCCTGAAGATAAACACCATTTTAATGTGTTGAGTGTCCAAAGCACGAAACGCATTGACTGAATTGCGCCATGGCTGGATCCTCAGATGCTCTGTTTCCCTAACTTTTCCTACATTTAATAATAATAATAATAATAATAATAATAATAATAATAATAATAATAATAATAATAATAATAATAATAATAATAGATTATGATGAGTTTACGTCCCACTAACGAAGCTTTAAACGGGTTTAGGAGATGTCGAGGTGCCGGAAGTATGTCTCGCAGAAGATCTTTGACGTGCCAGTATATCTACCAACACGAGTCTGACATATTTGAGCACCTTCAAATAGAGTGCTACCGGACTAAGCCTGCATTGAACCTGCCAAGTTGGGCTCAGAAGGACAGTTTAAGATTTTCGGAGACGCCGAGGTGCCGGAATTTTTCCCAGCAGGGTTCCTTTTACGAGCCGATAAATGTATTGACACAAGGCTGGTTCAAATACCACCGGAGTGAGCTGGGATCTAAGGCAGACGCTCCACCGTCTGAGCCACTGAGCGCGGTAGAGTAAATTTAACTAGGATTATGTTACGATTTTGGCCAGCCCTGTGCGTGCCTCTTACCCGGAGGCCTCATTTCGGGAGATACGCACGAGTGGGTATGTTACAGCAACTGACTGGTGCATCGAAATCACGATTTCCAGTATTTCCTGTATTGGGCAGTTCTCCTGCTCATTAACAAGGATCAGTTCCGCGTCAGTCTCATAAATATTTTCCGGGTCAGTTTTATTTTGCCCACGCGGTACATGAGGATGCCGGCTCCATGGTGTACGGGTAGCGTGCCTGTCCTGGGTTCGATTCCCGGCCAGGTCAGGGATTTTCCCTGGATCTGAGGACTGGTCCTAGCTCCACTCAGCCTACGTGATTAGAATTGAGGAGCTATCTGAGGGTGAGATAGCGGCCCTTCCTGGAAAGCCTTGAATAACGGCCGAGAGGATTCGTCGTGTTGACTACACGACACCTAGTAATCTGCAGACCTTCGGGCTGAGCAGCGGTCGCTTGGTATAAGGCCCTTCAGGGCTGTAGTTCCACGGGATTAGGGTTAGGTCAGATACATGTGGATAGACTATCGGCTTAAACGAAGGTCATGAATTCCTCAGTACTAATGAGAGCATTCGTTACGACCACAACTTATTACTCTTCTCAGTTTTGTAATCGGGGAAGTACCTTTGTTTGTGTGTCGAAAGCACTGCTGGCTACTAAAGGAGAATATAATAAAAATAATATTGGTCATTCAGTTGGACAAAAGATTTAATAATGTTTTCCTGAAACTCAAATTACTGATCTGCATTTAGGGCAGTCGCCCAGGTGGCAGATTACCTATCTGTTGTTTTCCTAGCCTTTTCTTAAATGATTGCAAAGAAATTGGAAATTTATCGAACATCTCTCTTGGTAAGTTATCCCAATCCCTAACTCTCCTTCCTATAAACGAATATTTGCCCCAATTTGTCCTCTTGAATTCCAACTTTATCTTCATATTGAGATCTTTTCTACTTTTAAAGACACCACTCAAACTTATTCGTCTACTGATGTCATTCCACGCCATCTCTCTACTGACAGCTCGGAACATACCACTTAGTCGTGCAGCTCGCCTCCTTTCTCCCAAGTCCTCCCAGCCCTAAACTTTGCAACATTTTTGTAACGCTACTCTTTTGTCGGAAGTCACCCAGATTCTAAGATTACATTGTATGAAAGGATCAATCAATCAATCAATCAATCAATCAATCAATCAATCAATCAATCAATCAATCAATCAATCAATCAATCAATCAATCAATCAATCAATCAATCAATCAATCAATCAATCAATCAATCAATCAATCAATCAATCAATCAATCAATCAATCAATCAATCAATCAATCAATCAATCAATCAATCAATCAATCAATCAATCAATCTTAAATAATTTCCAAGAATTTAAAAATGTATCGGACATTTCCCGTCGTCAGTTACTCCAATCCCTAACTCCCCTTCCTCTAAACGAATATTTGCCCCAATTTGTCCTCTTGAATTCTAAATTTATCTTTCCTACTTTTCAAGACACCACTCAAACTTACTCGTGTACGAATGTAATTCCAAGCCATCTCTTCACTGATAGCTCGGAACATACAACGTAGTTTATCAGCTCGTCTCCTTTCTCCCAAGTCTTCCCAGTCGAAACTTTTCGTAACGCTACTCTTTTGTCGGAAATCGTCCAGAACAAATCGAGCCGCCTTTCTTTCGAATTTTTCCAGTTCTCGAATCAAGTAATGCTGGTGAGGGTTCCATACACTGGAACCATATTTTAATTGCGGTCCTACCAGAGACTTATATGCCCTCTCCTTTACATCCTTATTACAACTCCTAAATACTCTCATAACCATGTCCAGAGATTTGTAACCTTTATTTACAATCCCGTTAATGTGAATACCCAATGAAGATCTTTCCTTATATTAACACCCAGGTACTTACAACGATACCCAAAGGGAACGTTCACCCCATCAACGCAGTAATTAACAGAGAGGACTTTTCCTATTAGCAAAACTCACAACGTGACTTTTAACCCCATTTATCATCTTGTAATTGTCTGCTGTTCATCCCACAACATTGTCGAGGTCTTTTTGCAGTTACAATCCTGTAATTTATTTATTACTCTATACAGAATAACATCATCTGCATAAAGCCGTATCTCTGATTCCACTTCTTTACTCATATTATTGATATATAGTCCGACTCGTTGGCTGAACGGTCAACGTACTGGCCTTCGGTTCAGAGGGTCCCGGGTTCGATTCCCGGCCGGGTCGGGGATTTTAACCTTAATTGGTTAATTCCAATGACACGGGGGCTGGGTGTATGTGTTGTCTTCATCATCATTTCATCCTCATCACGACGCGCAGGTCGCCTACGGGCGTCAAATAGAAAGACCTGCACCTGGCGAGCCGAACCCGTCCTGGGATATCCCGGCACTAAAAGCCATACGACATTTCATTGATATATATATATATATAAGAAAACATAAAGGTCCAATATCACTGCCTTGAGGAATTCCCCTTTGAATTCTTACATGATCAGATAATGCTTCACCTACCCCAGTTCTCCAAGTTCTATTTTCTAGAAATATAGCCACCCATTCAGCCACTCTGGGTAGAAGTCACCAGCGTCGCTGGTCGCTAAAGCTTTAATTTAATCGTTTTCAATTATCACAAGTTGCCAGACTTAGCCTTGAAGTCGTCAAGTTGGTAATTCTACTTGAAAGTAAGGAGCTAGTAAATATTGAGCAGGGACACTGTAGTCTGAGTGTCTAAGTAGAAAGTGGATTCTCTTCTCTCTGTGAATGCAAGTTCACTCAATTATGTCATTTACATTCAGGAGGGAGCCAGGAACAGAAGTAATGACTGTCCTGTAGAGAGAGAGAGAGGGGAACATCTCCAAGGAATGCTGAACAGCACGACTAAATAACACGACAGTTGTCAAGGATGTAGCCTTTTTGGAATGTGCCGAGGAAGAACTCTTCATATCTCATGGAGAACCTGTCCGTCTTCGAAGCAGGGACACGCAATACAGCTGAACCTCGATATCTCGAATCACATCGGGAGATAATTTTATTTCGAGTAATCGAAATTCCGAGATATAGAGAATACCGTTTTTGAGCATGTATAGCATGTATCTACGAGCTTATACTAAATACATTATTTTTAATAGTATTTAGATATATAGAGAGCCTCCGTGGCTCAGGTGGCAGAGCGCCGGCCTCTCACCGCTGGGTTCCGTGGTTCAAATCCCGGTGAATCCATGTGAGAGTTGTGTTGGACAAAGCGGAGGCGGGAGAGGGTTTTTCTCCGGGTACTCCGGTTTTCCTTGGCATCTTTCATTCCAGCAGCACTCTCCAATATCATTTAATCCCACCTCTACCGCCTCAAGGCAGTGTCGTGGAGTTTCAGACTCTGAGTCGGGGATACAACTGGGGAGGATGGCCAGTACCTCGCCCAGGTGGCCTCACCTGCTATGCTGAACAGGGGCCTTGCGGGGGATGGGAAGATTGGAAGGGATAGACAAGGAAGAGGGAAGGAAGCGGCCGTGGCCATAAGTTAGGGACCATCCCGGCATTTGCCTGGAGGAGAAGTGGGGAACCACGGAAAACCACTTCGAGTTCGGGTGAGGTGGGAATCGAACCCACCTCTACTCAGTTGACCTCCCTAGGCTGAGTGGACCCCGTTCCAGCCCTCGTACCACTTTTCAAATTCCGTGGCAGAGCCGGGAATTGAATCCGGACCTCCGGGGGTGGCAGCTAATCACACTAACCACTACACCACAGAGGCGGACCCATACTGCGTCCGTTTTTATTTCAATTTTATGAAAGTATCCCTCAACTATATTAAGTAAGAGGGCTCTATCATTCAATGAGAAATTTGGCCGTCTCACTTTCTTAGTGGGGATATCACTCATATTGTCGAAAATTAATTAAATCAAACGAAAGCCTCAATATCCGCTCCTTTTTTTTCCTTCACCTTTCTCAAACACGATCTGGATCAGTTGTTCCCTGATTCACTGCCACTTCGATGTCTATGCTAGACACCAAAGAGGATAAAATAGACACCATCCTTAACGAATCAACATGGCAGTGGTCACTAATTGCACTGTTGCCAGATTTATTTCCTTCTCGGATCTTCAAACAGTAAAATGGAGAAAGTTGATCGGGGTTTAGGTTTTCTGCAACGCACTCTGGAATTAAAGTTGATTGGCAATCAGCTGATCTGCCATTAAGGACTGATTTGATCGACCTTTCTGCAACCGGGCATAAATCCAGCATCATTATATACATCTATATAATATATAAGATAAGAGTTTTGTCTGTACATTGCTCAGAATTTGAAAATAATGGTATTTCTATATCGGTCATGTCCATAGTAACAAGAAAATGCACTTTTAACTTTTCCGTAATTTCTGTCTGTCTGTCTGTCCGTATGTATGTACAAGCATCACGAGAAAACGGTTGAAGAGAATTTAATGAAAATCGGTATGTGAAGTCAGGGGATGAGCCTCTACAATCTAGGCTATAGATCATTTTACTCACGCTGAGTGAAATGGTAGTTTAGGGGAAGGCCTAAAATTGAATTCTCAACTATTTATGTTATTAGTGGTCTAATGAAAATCGGTATGTGAAGTCGGGGGATGAGCCTCTACAATCTAGGCTATAAATCATTTTACTCACGCTCAGTGAAATGGTAGTTTAAGGGAAGGCCTAAAATTGAATTCTCCACTATTTGTTGTTAGTGGTCGTATTTTAAAGAAAATGGGTATGCAAAGTTGGGGAATAAGTTACTACAATCTAGGCTATCAATAATTGTATTCACGCTGAGAAAAATTGTAGTTTAGGGGAAGGCCTAAAATTTAATTCTCAAATATTGTTGTTATTAGTAGTCCTATCTTGATGAAAATCGGTATGCAAAGTCAGGAAATAAGTCGCTATAGTCTAGGCTGTAAATTATTTTATTCACGCTGAGTGAAATGGTAGTTTAGGGGAAGGCCTAAAATATGATTCTCAAATATTTCTTATTAGCGGTGTCGATGAATGCTACATAACTAAGGTTATATAGTATTAAATTTCCTATTATTCATGTCTTATACATTGTTACGTACTGGCTTTGATCACAAACATGTTCATGAATTTGGATTTTTGTTACTAAGTCCATATCAGTGCCGAGTAACGAGAAAATGGATAAACAGTATTTAATGGAAATCGCTATGTAAGTCGGAGAATAAGAAACTACATTTTACGGTATAACATATTTTACAAATCACAGAGTCGAAAGAAAACTAAATGTGAAGGCCTACAATATAGAAAGCTCCTAACACTTCCTTTACATACATTTCAAACATGTAATACATTATTTATTATTATTTAATCCGTTTACCGTGCAGGGTTGATTTTCCCTCGGATTCAGCGAGGGATCCCACCTCTACCGCCTCAAGGGCAGTGTCCTGGAGCGCGAGACATTTGGTCGAGGTTACAGCTGGAGATCAGGACCGATACCTCGCCCAGGCGGCCTCAGCTGCTATGTTGAACAGCAACCTTGTGGGGGATGGGAAGATTGGAAGGGAGCGTGACCTTAAGTTACGTACCATCCCGGCATTTGCCTGGAGAAGAAGTGGGAAAACACGTAAAACCACTTCGGGGACGATTGAGGCGGGAATCGAACACTCTCTGCTCAGTTTACCTCCCCAGACTAAGTGTACCCCGTTCCAGTTCTCGTACCACTTTCCGAATTTCGTGCCAGAGCCAGAAATCGAACCTGGGCCTCCGAGGATGGCAGCTAATCACACTAACCACTACACCACAGAGGTGGACACACGTATTATTGAACTACTAATTATTTTGCAATAAGAGAGTACAATATTAATTATGATAGTTGCTGCTGTCACGCTGCAAAAACGTATGAAAATGAATTTTGCAGGAAATGAAAAGCTGACATACAGATTTCTAGGCCCAAAATTCCTCTCGTCTGTGATTTTCCTCGAAATAGTTCGAGTCTTTTTTGGGGAAAGCTAGTACATATATACAGGAACTGCCCGTTTAATAATATAGAATAACGGGTAGATTAATAGTTACTGGAACATATTATATTCCTTAGTTTATATTTTTATCTGTAAAACCCTATACATTATTAAATAAAAGATTTAAATTCTAGAACTTAGTTTGGAAAAACCTCATTTTGTTTTTTGAACTAAAAACTCCAGGGCTTATTATTATTATTATTATTATTATTATTATTATTATTATTATTATTATTATTATTATTATTATTATTAGGATGCGTTATTAATGGCTGAATTAAATGACTGAAGCAGGTCAACTGCCATGGCCATAAGTTTGCCGATTTGTAAAGATCTATTTCCGTCTAGAGTCGGTGTGGTACAATAACCTCCATATTAAATTGGCTTGTTAGCTGGGAGCTATTGTGCAGAGAGAAATATTACATTACCGAGAGCCTAATTCGACGGGCATTACAGGCTTTTAGGGAGCTCTAATAATGGTTTTCAACAATTCTTGCAGACTGAGATTATACACAATGATGACAGCAGAATGGCAGACAACAGATGCTACAGCTAGTTGGAACATTTGATAACAGTAATGATATGTTCTTGTCAGTTGGCGTTCCAATCAGCCGCGAGCTATAGCTCCGGAGTCAAGTAGCAATATGATTTCAACAGTAAATCAGAGCTTTCTGATGTCATACCTCAGTACTAATTGGTCGTTAATGTTCAGCCTTACTAATACATACATCTGTGATTTTTCTCGAAATAGTTCGAGTCTTTTCGGGAAAGCTAGTACATATATACAGGAACTGGCCGTTTAGTAGTATAGAATAACGGGTAGATTAATAGTTGCTAAGACATATTATATTGCTTAGTTTTTACTTTTATCTGTAAAACCCTATACATTCTTAAATAAAAGATTTAAATCCTAGAATTTAGTTTGGAAAAACCTCATTCTATTTTTTAAACCAAAAACTCCAGGGCTTATTATTATTATTATTATTATTATTATTATTATTATTATTATTATTATTATTATTATTATTATTATTATAGACTGTTCTGCCTTTCAGCGTTCAGTCTGCAAGCCTCTGTGAATTTACTATACGTCGCCACAGTCCTCTATTTGCAACTAGTTCTGTGGCGTCATTTAGTTCTATACCTCTTATCTTTAAATCATTAGAAACTGAGTCTAACCATCGAAGTATTGGCCTTCCTCTACTTCTCTTATCCTCCATAACACAGTCCATCATTCTCCTAGGTAACCTATCCCCCTCCATTCGCCTCACATGGCCCCACCACCGAAGCCGATTTATGCGTACGGTTCATTTATCGAGTTCGTTCCTAACTTATCCTTTATTTACTCTCCGAGTACCCTCCTGCCATTGTTTCCACCCTTTCTACCAACGATCATTCTCGCTACTTTCATGTCGGTTATTTCTAACTTATGAATAAGATATCCTAAGTCCACGCATCTTTCACTCCCGTAAAGCAAAGTTGATCTGAAAACAGACTGATGTACAGATAGTTTCGTCCGGGAGCTGACTTCCCTTTTAGACCGTATTGTTGATCGCAACTGCGAACTCATCGCATTATCTTGACTACACCGTGATTCAATCTCTCTCACTATACTACCATCCTGGGGGATCACACATCGTAAATACTTGAAATTGTCTACCTGAACGAGTTTTGTATCCCTAATATGTACGTATTTTTTAGAAGACGGCACAAAAGAGGAATAAGTTCTTGCATTATCAGGTGAGATGTTTGATGAACATTCAACACTCAAAGCTTTGTCTAAGGTAGAGACCGGATGTTACGTAGGCCTACTATTGTCCGCGCGGAACTAGAATGGGATTGACGTTTAAGAGAGCGAGATTATCGGTGTTGCCATGTTGCATTAATCAATGGCCTCTTCGGGGCAAAATCAATACCGTTCGGTACGTTAAAGAATCGTCCGCCTCTGTGGTGTAGTGGTTAGTGTGATTAGCTGCCACCCCCGGAGGCCCGGGTTCGATTCCCGGCTCTGCCACGAAATTTGAAAAGTGGTATGAGGGCTGGAACGGGGTCCACTCAGCCTCGGGAGGTCAACTGAGTAGAGGTGGGTTCGATTCCCACCTCAGCCATCCTGGAAGTGGTTTTCCGTGGTTTCCCATTTCTCCTCCAGGCGAATGCCGGGATGGTACCTAACATAAGGCCACGGCCGTCCTTCCATCTTCCTTGCCTATCCCTTCCAATCTTCCCATCCCTCCACAAGGCCCCTGTTCAGCATAGCAGGTGAGGCCGCCTGGGCGAGGTACTGGTCATTCTCCCCAGTTGTATCCCCGACCAAGAGTCTGAAGCTCCAGGACACTGCCATTGAGGCGGTAGAGGTGGGATCCCTCGCTGTGTCCGAGGGAAAGCCGACCCTGGAGGGTAAACAGATGATGATAATGATAATGATGATGATGATAATGATGACGTTAAAGAATCTCAGCGGATATTCAAAGTAAAATATAAAAATCAATGTTATAAAACATATATAATAAAGATTATTATTTCCGGCAAGAACTAATATATATCAATATCAATTCCCGTACGACAGTTGCCAGTTTACAGTAATCATACTTGTCTTTTCCTATTTTAACTACAGCATTTCTGCTTACGCTGGCCTCGTGGTGTAGGGGTTGCGTGCCTGCCTCTTACCCGGAGGCCCCGGGTTCGATTACCGGCCAGGTCAGGGATTCTTTACCTGGATCTGAGGTCCACTCAGCCTACGTAATTAGATTTGAGGAGCATTCTGACGGTGAGATAGCGGCCCCGGTCTAGAAAGCCAAGAATAACGGCCGAAAGGAGTCGGCATGCTGACCACACGACATCTCGTAATCTGCAGGCCTTTGGGTTGAGCAGCGGTCGCTTGGGAGGCCAAGGCCCTTCAGGGCTGTAGGGTCATGGAGTTAGGTTTAGTTAGTTTCTGCTTACTCTAACCGCAGCTGCAGTTCTATCTAACCCTTTATATACAGAAATGAGATGACCATTATTACCTTTCTTCCGTTCAAAGTACCCACGTACATTACTGTACAAATAACGCCCCGATTTTGTCCTCTCTTGACTTTCCGCATTCGATTAAAATAAATATACACAAACAATATTAGAATGAACTGTACAACTCTAACTATGTTAATAATATTCGCATTCGCATGCACACATCTTTAGATAAACTGTTTATGAATAACAGTACAATTGTACACGTGGACAGCCGGGCTGAGTGTCTCAGACGGTTGAGGCGCTGGCCTTCTGACCCCAACTTGGCAGGTGCGATCCTGGCTCAGTCCAGTGGTATTTAAAGGTGCTCAAATACGTCAGCCTCGTGTCGGTAGATTTGCACGTAAAATAACTGCTGCAGGATTAAATTCTGGCACCTCGGCGTCTCCGAAAACCGTACAAGTACGGTAGTTAGTGCGACGTAAAGCAAATAATATTATTATTTTTATTACACGTGGACACACAAATACAAACACAAAGTAACCTTCACTATTAAGAAGTCCGACTCGTTGGCTGAATGGTTAGCGTACTGACCTTCGGTTCAGAGGGTCCCGGGTTCCATTCCCGGCCGGGTCGGGGTTTTTAACTTTCATTGGTTAATTCCAGTGACCCGGGGGCTGGGTGTTTGTACTGTCCCCAGCATCCCCGCAACTCACTATCCTCCATCACAATAACACGCAGTTACCTACACATGGCAGATGCCACCACCCTCATCGGAGGGTCTGCCTCACAAGGGCTGCACCCGGCTAGAATTAACCACACGAAATTATTATTACTGTTAAGAAACTGATAGCGCAGTGAACACTGCTGGGGAAACTCTCTCTTTCTTGCCGCAAGTGTTGCGGGAACGACATTGTCCAGTTTCCCTCTCTTCTCTTTTGCTGTTAGTCGCATGTGATTGTTCGAATTCCGGGTTGTCAAGACAACCTGTTAACGCTTTCTTCCCACTTCATCCTCATTACATCTGGAGAACACACGTTGAAGCAGCTGTCAATCCCATTCTAGTTCCGCGCGGACCATAAACACTTGTCGAATAATCAGGAGAAAGGGCACCAGAAAAGGACAATAAATAAATAAACGTCGCCTCTGTGGTGTAGTGGTTAGCGTGATTAGCTGCCACCCCCGGAGGCCCGGGTTCGATTCCCGGCTCTGCCACGAAATTTGAAAAGTGGTACGAGGGCTGGAACGGGGTCCACTCAGCCTCGGGAGGTCAACTGAGTAGAGGTGGGTTCGATTCCCACCTCAGCCATCCTGGAAGTGGTTTTCCGTGGTTTCCCACTTCTCCTCCAGGCGAATGCCGGGATGGTACCTAACTTAAGGCCACGGCCGCTTCCTTCCCTCTTCCTTGCCTATCCCTTCCAATCTTCCCATCCCTCCACAAGACCCCTGTTCAGCATAGCAGGTGAGGCCGCCTGGGCGAGGTACTGGTCATACTCACCAGTTGTATCCCCTGACCAAGAGTCTGAAGCTCCAGGACACTGCCCTTGAGGCGGTAGAGGTGGGATCCCTCGCTAAGTCCGAGGGAAAAACCGAACCTGGAGGGTAAACAGATGATGATGATGATGATGAAATAAATAAACAAAAAGTAAAAAGTGGCGTAAATTTCGCTTTGGGAAAATGAAATAATCATAAATATCTTTAAATAAATTAATCTCAATTGTACCGGGCGGTTATGGTGGCGCAGCTCTGAGCTTGCATCCGGGAGGTAGTAGGTTCGTGGCCCACTGCCAGCAGCCCTGAGGATGGTTTTCCGTGTTTTCCCACTTCCACTCCAGGCAAATGCTGTGACTGAACTTTAAGTAAAGCCACGGTTGCTTCATTCTCACTCCTAGGCCTTTCGTATCCCATCGTCGCCACGAGACCTAACTGTGCCGGTGCGACGTAAACCCAATTGTAAAAGAATTAAAAACTTAACATCACAGCCTGCACGGTGGCAACATCACCTTACACATTTTGTGTCGCTAATTTTGAGACGCAAATGTTCAGATGTCCGGCAAACATAAGGCAAAGTCATATAAAAAAATCTTGCAAATTGCTTTACGTCGCCTGGTGTGAAAATGGGAAACCACGGAAAACCACCTTCAGGGCTGCCGACAGTGGGGCTTGAACCTGCTATCTTCCAAATACTGGATACTGGCCTCAATTAAGCGACTGCAGCTATCGAGCTCGGTCAAAAATCTTGAAAATAGGCACTATCATGGACTGATAAATTTTTAAATGGGTATTAACAAATAAGTACTATATTTATATATAACCTTCAATTTTAATTTAGGTCCTTTTAAAATTAGTACAGTACAAGCCGATTATAAGTATCTCATTTTTCGTTTTAACGTTAACTTACCCAAGGGGAGACGAGCACGAAAATTCATTGATTTTGTAAATTCTCTGTAACTTGGACACTATTAGAGTTAGAACCATGAAAGTTTATACACTAATTTAAAATACACTGTTCTTAGCTATAAAAATAAGCAGTTAATTTAGATTAAATATTTTTGAAAAAATATATTTTTTAAATTTGAATTTTGTTCATTTTGGTGGGCTTTTTCTTTTCAGCAACGCCGAGGTCCTGGACGTTGAAGTTTTTAAAATTATTTCTAAGAAATTATTCTGTCTGTCTATCAAGTTTCAGATCGATACCTTTAATAGTTCAAGAGAAAATGTACCTTTGTCATGGAAACAGAAATTTCAGGAAATGAGAGTTGAATTTCACAACACGAAACCTCACACTGTATCGTCTATTTTTCTACCGCTTTTCCCACACGTGTGGGGTCGCGGGTGCGAACTGTGTCACACATATTTGGATTTTGCCTTGTTTTACGGCCGGATGCCCTTCCTGACGCCAACCCTATATGGAGGAATGTGATCACCATTGCGTGTTTCTGTGGTGGTTGGTAGTGTAGTGTCTTGTGTGAATATGAAGAGGAAAGTTCTGGGACAAACACAAATACCCAGTCCCCGAGCCAGAAGAATTAATCAGAGGCGATTAAAATCCCCGACCCGGCCGGGAATCGAACCCGGGTACCTGTGAACCAAAGGCCTCAACGCTGACCATTCAGCCAATGAGTCGGACAAACCTCACACTGTATCTCTCAAACCAAAACAAACTTTGAACAACCGGAAATGACGCTTCACAATCTTTTTCAATACTCCTAAATGTGATACCGGCAACTGCCTGACAAATCAGACGTAAAGAGTTCAGTGAAGGTAAAGCAAAGCATGGAAAAAAGGTGGCGTGGCATCTGGCGCGCATGTGTTGGGAATTTAGTGCACTTAGGTACTGAATTCAATTAAATCTCTTTGGGATAGATTGTGCTCGTAATAAGCTAGCATTTTAGCAACAAAAAATTGTTTTGAAGGATTTTGTGCACGTCTACCCTTAAGAAATCAGTACTTACACGGGGTGTACGAGGTTTGTCCGGAAAATACGTATAAATCCGTCGGGGTGACGTATCACGTATCGTGGAGGCGCCGCCAGGTGGCACTGCTGTTGTCGCCAATCTTCTCAACGCTCAGTTCGAGTCGGAGAGCTCTGCGTGTCAGTAGCAGTGTGCGGCTGCTTGTTGAAAGTTACCCGTTTTCACCTGCCGTCGGTATGGAGCTCTCTCTGATTGAGGAACAGCGCATCAACATCAAGTCTCAGAGCTCGCGTGGCCCGAGTTCGACCGGATTTGGCACAAGGGGGCAGGTGGTCCTTCATCACGACAATGCGCCCGCTCACACGTCGCTCGTTGTGCGTGAGTTTTTGGCCCGAAGCTCAATCACCGTGACAGACCACCCGCCTTATTCACCCGATTTAGCCCCTTGTGACTTCTTCCTGTTCCCGAAATGCAAAATGGTGCTTCGGGGGCGGCACTTGGGTGATGTGGAAGCCATCAAGGGAGAAACGACACGGCAACTGAACAGCATCACAACTGAAGACTTTCAACAACGTTATCAACAGTGGAAACGGCGTTGGCAGAAGTGCATCTTGTCTCAGGGAGAGTACTTTGAAGGAGACCATATTGTAATACCTGAATAATTGTCAAATAAAGTTATTATTCAACTTTTATACGTATTTTCCGGACAAACCTCGTACACCCAACTGCAAAACGTAAGGAACTGATTCCTCATATAGAAAGAAGGGAACAAGATACAGTCGAACTTCGATATCTCGAACATCCATTACTGAAATTTTCAGTATCTCGAAGTAACTTAAATTTCCCGGCCGTGTTCTCCTTTATTACTCAAAATTCGGTTTCACGAATTCTCGATCTCTCGAAGCAAACATTTCCTCCCTTGAAGCAAAAAATACTCTGTAACTCGAAGTTTTGCAACATTAACCGTGCAATACGGCATTTGTAGTATGTGAGAAACAGTTAACAAGCAAAGAAAGGGTTACAGTGATGCTGGGAGTTAATATGATGCGAACTGAAAAACTAAAACTTCTAGTGATAGGAAAATCGGCGAAGCCTCGCTGTTTCTCGGGCGCGAATTAATTACCGGCCACGTAGGAAAACAACCACCGAAGTCGCGGATGACAAGCTCCATTTACGAATCTCGGCTGCCTGATATTGATAGAAGTTTCAACGTGAAGGGAGGAAAGGTTAACAGCAACACACAGAAAAGGCTAACAGATTTTCTTTCCAAAGGTGTTAACTGAGGTGTCTTGTTTCACTGCTGTATGTACTGTATCCTGTCTTCTAGAAAGTTTACTATAATAAAGGTTATAATTAAAGTGATGCCGTAAAATTGTTTGTATATGTTTAAATACTGTTAAAAATAATGTATTCCGTATAAGCCCGTAGATATATAATTCAGTTACGCGCTATACATGCTCAAAAACGGTATTTTCTATATCTCAAAATTTTGATAACTCGAAATAAAATTTAGCTTCCGATGTGATTCGAGATATCGAGGTTCCATTGTATATGTAAATTTATCCACTACATGGAACAGCATAGAATCATGAATATGTCTTTGGATGAGAGAACGAGTACAGATTCTTTCATTGTTTCCCTCTTAGTAAGCCTTTTACGACATGCAGGTGGTACAGATAATGAGTGCATCCTCTCATTCCACCCACCGGGGAGATGAAAGAGTTCCAATAAATAGAAAGAAATATGTAGCATCATTATCTACGTCGAATAATATGACAGCTGATCCAGCACTCAACATTCTCATGACATGTCACACAAGACAGCCCCACCTATCAAGATCTACGTCCAACAAAATGGTCGCTGATTTAGCACACAATTTTATGGCTATTAACATGGGAAAGAAACGTATTATAAAAAAAGAAACAATTCCCTTTGCGAAAATCAAATGATCATAAATATGTCTCCCGGTCATGGCCATCCATCAATGGCTGCTGATTTCAGATGGCAACCAGCCGTAAGACATAGCCTAGACGGTTGCTAGGTAACATTGGCTGACCATACCTTACATCACTACCTGTACGGTTGCTATGGTTACACTTCCGGCACGCATTATTTTCGCGTCATGTCACACAAATTTTCGGATATTTATGTAAAAATTCTGCTGCCTTTGGTGACGTTATCGTCTGTTAGGGGCTTTGCTGTGACCTAAACTAAGCGCCAGTGAAAGATAATGGAAAATTTGTACCTGCTGTATGTAGAAGGCAGACGTCTGGCTCACGGTAATAACGTGAGGAAGAGTGCTGAAGACTTAGTATAGATGAACACTGGTTGCCTAGTTGCCACGGTGTTGGTTTTCTGTCCACACAAATTTGTCTACACTAAATCGATGACTCTTATTCCAGATGAGCCCAAAACATATCCATGTTAAAACGGGTATGACGATATTGGACTTGAAGTGCATAATTGCAGAGTTGTCCGATCTTTGCTTCGCCGCCACTCTCTTCTGATTTAAACCCTATGCACTTTCACGTTTGGGGACACGTAAAGTCTGTCATGCATTCGATCGCTATTGATGATGAATCAACTCTTCCTCCGTGCATTGCGGCAGCCTGTCGAACATTGCGCATTACACCGGACAGTTTTTAATGTGTTGAGAACTCATTGTGATGATGAGCGGAGGCCTGTAATTCAGGAAGGAGGAAGTCACTTTGAACATTTCATCTGATACGTTGACAGAGTGTTCCAGCTGGCGTTACAGACGTGTAACAGTGCAACCGTGTCGGGTGGTTCTAGGACATTTCGTACCACTTGAGCGGCTGATTACCTGCGAAGTGTCAGTTAATGACTTTAAAATACTTAGGAGAGGACATTCCTCACGACTTGAAAGGGAAGAGAAGTATTGCGAAGTAAAAACGATTTCCTAATTAATGTATACATTTGTACATCCATTGTCCACTACTGGCGCAGAAGCCTCCGCACGGTGTAACCACTACTGATGTTAACCTTCCGTCGGGCGCGATCTGATTGGCGCGCGTGTTAATTTTTATCTCGTATTCGTCATTTGCGGGGACCTAGGTACTTCCACTTTTCAGTAGTTTCCTGTAGTTTCGTGATCTTCAGGCACATATCAGCCAGTTCATCAGAATCTTTTATTTTACTTACTTGATAATGAAATAATGCAGTAGTTTATAAATAGTCACAACAATAGTAATATTATCCATCCTTGTGCTCGTCAGGCACATTGCGCCCGAACACAATGTTTTTTCTATTATGTTGTATTGTTTCAGGCTTTATACTTAAAAAAATTGACTTTCTTATGATATCTACGTAAACATAAGTGATAAGTATAGTTTAAAGGGCAATTATTAAAATAAAAAATAAATTTAAAAAATTATTCAGTAAATGTTGTAAATTACTTTTGTTTCTTATTCCTAAAGTGTGTCCGGTAGGTTCATTACGCCCGCTGGCGTGGAAATGGAATTCCAATTTGATATCGTGTGGTACGGATTGTCCTGGCGTAAATATTTGGGAATTACAGAAAAAGCGTTCGCAGGTAGTTAACGACCTAGGTGGTATGAAATGTCCTGAAAAATCAAGTGGTACGGAATGTCCTTGATACGATATGTCCGGACACCATGTCGGATTAAACAAACGGATATCTTGACTCATTTGTCCGATGTTGCTCTGGAAGTAGGGTTACACAGTCATTCTCAAACAATTTTCCGTGACATCACTAAGCTGGCGAAATCGAAGAGATGTCAGGTGTCGTCCTAAATGCATAAAGATTGACAGTTTTATTCTGTTGTATTGTTCTCAAAGGCTGATTTTTTCATTCTTGAATTCATTCTGTTTCAAAGTGTGCGATCCGTACATCACACTCTCCTCCGTCTCCTTCTCACTCACTCGCTATGGCTCTCAGCACGGGAATTGTGCACTTGAAATGACCTCACAAAGACCACGAGGATCAAAATTTATTATTTTTATACACACTTGGCATTCTGTGCGATGTATATCAATTACTAGAATGTAACGATTACAAGTAAACTATTACTAAGAATATAATAATTACAATCAATAGTTACAATACTTTTACTCAATTAATTTCAAACTGTGCGTGTATGTACCAAAATATTTGATTAATTAAATTGATGTATGAACTGAAATATTGCTATATTATTAAAATAATATATAATCATAATGTTATTGCTTTTACGTCTCACTAACTACTTTTTGACGGTTTTCGGAGACGCCGATGTGTCGGAATTTTGTCCGGGTAGGAGTTCTTTTACGTGCCAGTAAAAGGTACCGACACGAGGCTGAAGTATTTGAGCACCTTCAAATACCACCGGACTGAGCCAAAATTCAACCTGCCAAGTTGGTGTCAGGAGGCCAGCGGAAACAATATTATACAAACAAGATATGAATGCTGTGCTTCAGCTGATAAACATGCGTAGAAGATTATGTATAGTATTAAGAAGTAATGAAAAGTAATATAAAATAACGAATTCATTAAAAATTACTAAGCAATCAATTAATAATTACTTTGTCGATCCGTTTACCGTCCAAGGTCGGTTTTTCCCTAGGACTCAGCGAGGGATCCCACCTCTACCGCCTCAAGGGCAGTGCCCTGGAGCTTTACACTCTGGGATGGGTATACAGCTGGGGAGGATGACCAGTACCTCGCCCAGGCGTCCTCACCTGCTATGCTGAACAGGGGCCTTGCGGGGGGATATGAGGATTGGAAGGGATAGACAAGGAAGAGGGAAGGAGGCGGCCGTGGCCTTAAGTTAGGTACCATCCCGGCATTTGCCTGGAGGAGAAGTGGGAAACCACGGAAAACCACTTCGAAGATGGCTGGAGTGGTAATCGAACCTACCTCTACTCAGCTGACCTCCCGAGGCTGAGCGGACCCCGTTCCAGCCCTCGTACCACTTTTCAAATTTCGTGGCAGAGCCGGGAATCGAACCCGGGCCTCCGGGGGTGGCAGCTAATCACGCTAACCACTACACCACAGGGGCGGACGAATCAAATGACTCGATTCAGTAAAATGAATCGAATATCCCATCACTATTGCGAACCTTGATGCTGTTTTGAAGCTTCGAACTGGTAGTGCAATTGTACTTTAGTTACGCATTTAGCCAACTATAATTATAAGTCATGCATCTGTTTCAGAGATTTCACACAGTCTGTCACGACGAATGTTTGTTACTCGTGCCATACCTGCAAGCTGCCGGGACTTCTCGTGAGACACAGATAGTAGTTCTGGTACGAATGCAACAATGTACAGTATAATCATCAGACATTATTGGTAGCAACGTACTAGAAAGGTAATGACACATGAGCCTGGAGTAAGTGAACTAGCAACAAAATAAAGACAAATCTACAGCTGTGACATGTGCCCCCCACGCGCCTGCTCCAGGGTTATGTAGGTAAGTAGAAAATAATTTAGTTACGTAGGAATTTACAAACAGCTGCTTCGAAATTAAATTTAAATTTTCACTACGGAAATACAAACCAAATGTTGGCAATTTAACTTCACTTCTCCAACGGCTGTTTTGTAAGAAATGCAATAAACAATGTTGGAGTGAAGCTTGTTTCGCCAGAGACGATTTGAAAAATGAACATACAACTGGTCAGGCGGGGAATGTGCGCTATTGACAAATGTCTACTATTTATACAAGTCATCACGACGTCATGAAACCAAATATAGCTCATGTTGTAGCAGGGTTAATTAAGCGAAGAAGTAAATAGGGAATGGTGAGAAGCTATTTTGAACTCGGCGTATCATTAACCCCAGTGTTCTGCTTCGTTAAATCGGAGTATGACCTCGTCAGTTCGGGTGTAACGTTGCGTGGCGTGACAAGCTGCAAGTGATTCATAGCTGGAATTTGATCACGCGTTATCAATAGCATACAATTTTTAGTCATGTCTACACCCTAGATATTGGTATCCCAGTTTCTTCACTTCTTTAATGGATCGGTGGGAAGACATTATAAGGCAGATCTTATGTCTTGTGGGGTGGTTACTTTATTAACATAAATATGTCTGGGGGTCATCTGAAAATTATTGATACAAAATGTGTTACGCGATATTATCCTAGCAATCGTGCAGGCTGTGATGTGAAACATTGACGGATGGCCTGACTGAGAGTCTTATTATCAGAGAGTGGTTGATGTGATCTTGCAGGCTTACCACGGTTACGAAGAATTTCTGTTACACTTACCACGGGCATTGATACTGTACTGCACCGGGTGAGTCGGCTGTGCGTTTAGAGGCGCACAGCTGTGAGCTTGCATCCGGGAGATTGTGTGTTCGAACCCCACTGTCAGCAGCCCTGAAGATGGTTTTCCGTGGTTTCCTATTTTCACACCAGGCCATGGCCGATTCCTTCCCACTCTTAGCCTAGGCCTTTCCTATCCCATCGTCGCCATAAAACCTATCTATGTCGGTGCAACGTAAAACAAATTGTAAAAAAAAAATACTCTACTGCGAGAACTTTTAACTTATCGCACCTGAAAAGTATGCAAGAAGAGATATTCGATTGTATCCCAGATTGCATTTCAAGCCCCTTCCGTTCATACTTCGCTTTCTAATTTTCCTCTACAAGTATCTTTGATGAAAAGCAGACGACACATTTCGTTGATTTTGTAGTAGTAGTAGCAGCAGCAGCAGTAGTAGTAGTAGTAGTAGTAGTAGTAGTAGTAGTAGTAGTAGTAGTAGTTCCTGCTTCGTGAAAGGATCTTGGGATATGATGGTCAATAGCTTCTTCTATTTCGATGTCACACTGACATAGTCGTTGAAGCTGGACTGACTGCACTCGCTGTACTATTCTATTTTGTAATTAATTAGGGATAAAACTGAGAAAAAACTGACACGACCAAAAGGGTAGATATCATCCCTGAATTCTCTTCGAGTTCCAATGAAAAACGGTGGAGTACCACTTCTAAAACAGCTGATAATGGGATTTCACTTCACTCCAGGTCACCGTATTCCACTCTCTTAATCCAGTCTTAAATTAACTACCGAGATCGATCGCTGCAGTCATTTAAGTGCGGTAGGTATCCAGTATTCGGGAGATAATGGTTTCGAGCCCCACTCTCGGCAGCCCTGTAGATCGTTTTCCGTGGATTCCCATTTTCACACCAGCAAATGCTGGGGCTGTACCTTAATTAAGGCTACGGCTGCTTCCTTCCCACTTCTAGCCTTTTCCTATCTCATCGTCACCCTAGGACCTATCCGTGTCGGTGCGACGTAAAAAGCAACTTGTAAAATATAAAAAAACTGAGCCGACAATCGAACCCAGGACAGCCACAATGGTAGGTGCTACTCTATGTTGAAGATGTCGACGACGAACGCTACAGATTAGTAACAGAGTCGACATTC